>NC_060286.1:24381259-24533214 GCF_021613505.1 Equus quagga
CAAATTCAAGTTTGCTCAATTGGATGCTGGATATGGTAATAATATTAATAAAGGTTGCCCACAAGGTTGAAGTAAAAATGAAACCCTGTAAATCATTTCATCGGGGAAAAACATGAGGTTTTGGTGATTTTAAGGCTATTTATTTTGTCCTCCAGCTGAAATGATTTCAGAAAACGGCTATTAGAAAACCTTACCCACAGATGGTCTAATGGTATGGCGAACTGAGTGTTTGTAGTCTTATAAAAAGTCATTGATTTTACAACTGTTGTGAGAAAACATCTTAATGTTATTTTTTAAATAAAGTTGTTTGGGCCGGGACAATATTTATTAGCTTGTGCCTCCCATCTTCCCCTCAAGGAAGACTCTTTATGAGTCATTTTTCTTGTACAATTTGAGGTACAAAATCAGGAAAACGGGTAGGGTAAGGTAGCATCTAAAAAGGAGGCAGAAATAACCAGTAAGGCGAGGTCAGTTTATATAACCCAACACTTTTAAGAAAAAATGAAGTAGAAAGAGAAAAGGAGGAAGAAACTTGACAAAGAATTTTGGAGGTTTAGCAGGAATGGCTTTGCAAGAATGGAGAAGCAAAGGAACGGACTTTTTAAGACGTGTTGTGAGAATTATGAATGGTTCCCCTTTAGTGTTCTTTAAGTCCCACAAGTAAAGATGGGAATTCATTATGTTAATGATACTCCGTTGAAAATGACATTCCAGTGAGCCTGGGTCACATGGGGCCTTGAGTCATTTTTGAACTAATTTCAACCTCTGCCTTACACCATTCCCCAAATCAGAACCAAGTTCAGTTTAAAAACAAAAACCTCTGTTCTCTCTCAGCCACTTCTTTATCCTTATAATAGGGCAAATATTTTGAGATAAGAAGTTAAATCCTTGTTAATTATAAAAATTATTAATACTATTATAATCACAATCACAAAAATTTCAATTTAATTTCAATTAGATTATTTTACATGATTCTCATTATAATCCTGTGAATTAATGAGAAAAGATATTATTCTCCACACATGAAAAATAATTGAGGCTCAGAGAGTTTATAATATACCTAAAGTCACAGAGATAGCTATTAGCAGAATTGGGACCGGGCAGCCCAGTCAAAAGGCAGCTGAAACCTCTTCCTTCTTGTACTGATGGAACACAGATGGTAAAATAAACCCTGACAATGCTTCATGAAAAAGAATTCTTCCTAGATTGCCTCTTTATAAGTTATCAAACCCTATTGTTACCCAAGTTTTCAGCTAACTTTGCAACCAGGATAGAAATAATAGAGGAAAAGAGAACAGTGGAGCTGAAGCTTAACTTCTTTTATTCTGTAGGTGCTTATTATATCAATTCTATTAATTTTATCTCGGCTCTTTAAGCAATCTTCTAAATCTGTCTTGGTTCCCTTCAAAAGTCTGCCCACAAGAAAAAATGAACATGCCAACATGAATATTATGGTCTATGTGATAGTTATATTTCTCATCATCAAATAATAAATTGGCAAACTGATTTGTATATTTTTGTTTCTTCAACAAAAACACTTACCTAGTGTTCACTAGGTGTTGAACATTGTTCTAAGTGCTTCTAATAATAATTTATTAAATCTTCGTAGCAACCCTATGAGGTAGGGAGTATTATTATCCACATTGTACAGTTTGCAGAACAGCAGTAGAGTAGACTAGCGAATCTTCTGTCTTTTTTGCCTGTGATTGAAACTCTGATCTCCTACTTAACACCTGTGTGGCTCTTAGCGCGTTATTTAACCTTTCTCCATCTCAGATCGTCATCTGTAAAATGGGGGTAATAATGCTGTCTAACTCACAGGGCTGTTATGAAGATATAATAATAAGCGTCATGCACTTTTATAGTGCTTGGCACAATGAGTGCTATGTAGGTGTTTATTATTATTTTCAATTTAGATCTTTGTTGTATTAGTCTGGGTTCTCCAGAGAAACAGAATCAAGAGTTTATTTATCTACATATCTGTCTCTATCTGTATATATATAGAGAGAGGAAGACAGAGACATAAAGAAAGAGAGATTGACTTTATTATAAGGAATTGGCTCACGCAATAATGGAGGCTGAGAAGTCTAAGATCTGCATTGTGGAGACACAAGGAGAGCTGATGGTATAGTTCCAGTCTGAGTCCAAAGGGCTGAGAATCAAGATTGCTGCTGGTATAAGTTCCAGTTTGAGTCTGAGTCCAAAGGTAGGAGAAAACCAATGTCCCAACTTGAAGATAGTCAGGCAGAGAGGAAGCATTCTTTCTTATGCAGTCTTTTATTCTATTCAGGCCTTCAGTGGATTGGATAAGGCACATCTGCGTTGGGGAGGGCAATCTGCTTTACTGTGTCTACCTATTCAAATGTGAATCCCATCCAGAAACACCCCCACAGACACACTCAGAATAACATTTAAGCAATCATCTGGGCACTCCATAGTCTAGTCAGGTTGACACATAAAATTAATGTTCACACGTGTATACAAATAAACATTTTTACTCAACCGTGCATTTCTCCAAATACTTTAGTAATTAAAAATACCAATTAAGAAAGTTATACATACACACCTACCAGAATGGGTAAAATTGAAAAGACTGATAATACCAGCTGTTGGTGAGGATGTGCATTAACTACAGTCCCATCCATCACTGATAAGGGTGAGCATGGTGCAATCAATTTGGAAACTGGAAATTTCTATTATAGTTAAGTATATACTTACCTATGATCCATAAATCCCATTCCTAGGTATTAACCCAAGAACAATGATTGCATATGCCCATAAAAAGATTTGTATGTGGATACTTATAGAATATTTATTCATAATAGCCCCAAACTGGAAAAATATCAACTAGAGAATGAATAAACAAATTATATGTATTCATAATTGGCAATAAAAAACAATTGCTGATACATCTAACAACATGAACAGATCTCAAAAACATTATGTTGAACGAAAGAAGTCAGACAGAAAAGCGTGACTAATGTATAATTATATTTATGCGAAGTTAATAAATAAGCAGTCTGTGTCCTAGAAATCAGAATAGTGATTATCTTCTGAGAAGAGTGAGATTACTGATTGGAATGGGGCACAAGAGAACTTTCTAGGGTGATGGAGATATTCTCAATTTTGTTCAGGTCCTGGTCACAAGGATATATGTGTACCTGTATGTACAGTATAAGTATACTTAAGTATATAGTATTTAAGATTTGTGCATCTTACTGAATGTAAATTATACTTCAAACTTGTGGAAAAAAGTTTCAGTATAAAAGTTATCACAAATAATGAAATAAAACCAAATTAAATATTTTAAAATCTGGAGACCTAAACCAAGCATTGCACATAGAAAACTCTCCCAGATGGCCTAAGCTGGACAATTTCCATAAGCCAAATCTGTCAAGCCATTGCCTGGGTTTCTGAGGCTCAAGTCACAAAAATTAAAGCCCAGACAGAATATTCTGTCCCAAAATGATGACTCACAGGTGCCCTTGGAATCTGGGCAGTGTGTTACACTATTTCAGCTGCAGTTTCACACCTTGCATCATAGACACCACCTGCTATTTTTGTATTATTTGTAAATAATTCAGCAGCAACACTGACTAAAATCCATTCTACCACCAAAACCAGAAAACGCAACATAGTACAGATTTAAGATACTTTCACATTTAAAGTACAGTCTATATGTAAAAAGTCCACATGTTTGACTGCACGATCCTTCTGGGTCTATGTCCCTGATTTTAATTCCCTTGCTTGCTGTGCTCTCTCACAACTCTTGACAAACTATGTAAAAAAATTGCACAATAATAAAACAAATTCACCAGTGAGAATTTCTTCTCAACAAAGGAAAAACACTGGGTCAAATGATAAGTGTCACATTAAAATTATATTAATATTGTCCAGTTTATAATCCACACTATGTAAGTATCTGAATTATTTGCACCAATTCCCTCTTTTTCTACTACCAGCACTTTCTATGGTTGTCTTGACTAGTTCACTGTCATACACTTGGCACATCTCAATGAAATGAAATATCAGTTGTTTGACTGACACAGGTATTTAATACAAAGGGCTCTTGAAATACAGATGTGGATATTAAGCGAATAAGCTTCATGCAGAATCACAAAATTGCTCAGCCTGATTGCCAAGAGACCAAAAATGCGACACGTAAATGGGAACTTTGGTCTTTCTGGATCACACAAGCTTAGCCATGGCAAAAAAGGTTTTTCAATTCAAGAAAATTCAGACATGCTCATACTTTACATTCTTTATTAAGTAGGGGCTGTTGTAAGAAATATGCATTAATTAAAACCCACACCCACATATGCACACATACACATAAACTATGTATTTACTATTCCAGAAACCTTGTAAGAAACAAAATGTTGGAATGTTGATTGGATTTACATGTTGATAACATTTCAGTGAAATGAGACTACTATCATGCAAGATTACTGTAAGAGATTTAATTACACCAACTGTTCTTCTTGGAAATAGAGACCCATCTGCTCTCTTTGCCAGCATTAACCAGATTTCCCTCCACCATCGCTACCACAAAAACAAGAAAAGACAGTACTTAAAACTGGATCCGATTCTGCAAAATCTTCAAGTCAATCAATAGTGTTTCACATGCATTTCTATTTCTGCATTATATTTTCTAAATGAAGACATCTAAGAAATATAAATCTTGCCCTCAGCAGGGCCCAAAGGAAACATTTGACTCTAAGTCATATCCTCACTGATCATTCTTGGTTAAATAAGTCGTAGAAAATAAATTAAATTGGATCACCCAGCTTAAATATTTATTCTCTCTTGGACTTTCCATACCCAAAACCCGGCTTGTTTAACTATTAAATGTACATACTCCACTTAGGATATGAAACTATAGCTGTGAGCCCTTTCTCCCATGAGTTATAGTGATGCCTTAGTCATTAGTAGTAAATGTTGGTACTATTTGTATGAGATCAGTTTTCCAAGATTCTTCATTCTATTTCCGAGAGAATAATCATTGCCTTCTTATTTTGAACCATCAAAGCCAAATAAAAAACAGAGTCTCTTCAGTACTTTGTGTATTTTCATATGAAACGAATACTATTTTGATGCTAATTCTTTGGACAATAGTGTAAAAGCTGGAAGCTTTTCTAATGCGTTTGTCAAAAGAATATATACTTAGGTACATATTTTTCCTTTTCCACAAATATTCAAAATGTATTCTGAAAGTAAAATAAACTATTTTGGCCAAATAATCACAATCATTTGCTTTTTTTTCTCTCTCCTCTACTTTTAAAGCAGTAATTACAATGTCACAAGATTCTTTGAATAAAAGTTCTGCTTTTGGAAATGTAGACAATGGAAAGAACATCCAGCTGCTTGCCCCTAGATAGGGGGACAAAAAGAGAAACAGGTTGATGATAAACACACATCAATTAGCTGAGGCTACAAAATTACTGGATAACAAAACCGCCAGGAAACTTTATAAGGATTAAGGCTCACGCATCTGGGGTTGGCGAAGGGTAGGCAAGGCATTCATATATTACAATAATTTATTCTCCACGACTCTCATCTTATAGCAAAACGATTGGGGGAAATGGAACAAAAGCTCTGTAAATAAATATGGTATCTTCTTTATTTAATTAGCTAGATGCCATGTCCTAGGCAATGAATTTTGTTCCTTACTTGAAGAGAAATAGATGCCTTGGAAGAAACTTCTTCTTACATATTTTTATGTTAATTAGGCAAAGTTTAAGCTAATACGTGGTGAATTTTAGGGAGGCAACTTGCACCAGAAGTGAAAAAGAAACTTCAACTTATTAATGGGTTTATTTTTCCAGATTATGTACACATAATGGAGAAAGGGAGTCAGAGAGTCCTTGCGGCACCTGCCATTTCTCAAATTCTTCCAGTTTAAAATATTCAACATACCAAGGTGCTGTATTTTGGTAGCATGTCTAGAACCCTGTCAATCCCCTGTCTGAAACTTTCCCCAAGAAGTTCGATAGTCTAGAAGCTTGGTTGGTAGATTGTCCCATAGCCCATTGAACGAGTCTCTTAGTCCTAGGATTGGGTCAGTTCTAAGCAGTTGTGTCTCATTTCAGGAGCTGGTGATATGTGTGGGGATAGGGCACCCATGTAAGTGTAGGGGAGCAAGAACCACTTCTCTACCCTCTAGGTCCATCTGGCTGGTTAAGAATTAAATTAACATGGAGACAGAATAACAGGAGAAAATAAAACAAAGTTTAATAACATATATACATGGGAGAAACCAGGGAAATCTCAGCCACTCGCCAAAATAGCCGAAGCCACCACCTAAAAAACCATCCTCAGCTAAAGACAAAGGAGGATGTTGGAGGTAGTGGTTTGGGACTTCAAAGAGGAGGAAGGGAATTTACATGGAGATGGAAAAGCAAATGTTTGATAAATAATTGTTGACCATGCCTTGTAAAAACAATGAGAGATGGAGAGGACTTTGATTAAAAAGCCTTTGTTAGGTTCCTCCCTGTCTATCACACCTAGTTTATGTTATACTATAGTTATCTTATGGTGCTAGCTCCTTCCTGGAACACGCCTTGTATCTTAAATTCTTTTAGGCACTTGGGGAAGGTCAAAGTTTCTTTCAGAGTCTTTTGTCCTTAAAAATAATCAAGCCAAATCACTGCATCTATGTTCATCAGTGATATCGGCCTGTAGTTCTCCTTCTTTGTGTTGTCCTTGTCAGGTTTGGGGATCAGAGTGATGTTGGCTTCATAGAATGTGTTAGGGAGTTCTCCATCTTTCTCAATTTTCTGGAACAGTTTGAGGAGAATAGGTATTAAGTCTTCTTTGAATGTTTGGTAGAATTCTCCAGAGAAGCCGTCTGGTCCTGGACTCTTGTTTTTGGGGAGGTTTTTGATTACCGTTTCTATTTCCTTACTTGTGATTGGTCTATTCAGATTCTCCATGCCCAGAAACTGATGATTGGATAAAGAAGATGTGGTATATATACACAATGGAATACTACTCAGCCATAAAAAAAGATGAAATTGGCCCATTCACAACAATGTGGATGGACCTCGAGGGCATTATGTTAAGCGAAATAAGTCAGTCAGAGAAAGACGAACTCTATATGACTCCACTCATAGGTGGAAATTAGTATATTGAGAAGGAGATCTGATCGGTGGTTACCAGGGAAAAGGGGGGGTGGGGGGAGGGTACGGAGGGGGAAGTGGTGTACCCACAACATGACTAACAAAAATGTACAACTGAAATTTCACAAGCTTGTAATGCATCATAACATTAATAAAAAAAAATAAAAATAAAAATAAATAAAAGGTCAGGTTTTATCACTGGCAAAAAAAAAATAATCAAGCCAAAGGGGCTGGCCCCGTGACCGAGTGGTTAAGTTCACACGCTCCACTGCAGGCGGCCCAGTGTTTCGTTGGTTCGAATCCTGGGGGCGGACATGGCACTGCTCATCAAACCACGCTGAGGCAGCGTCCCACATGCCACAACTAGAAGGACCCACAATAAAGAATATACAACTATGTACCAGGGGGCTTTGGGGAGAAAAAGGAAAATAAAATAAAATCTTAAAAAAAAAAATCAAGCCAAAGAAATATATTTTGGGATGGCCAATTCTGCTCCCCCACATAAGTTAGGCCTCTATATGGTGTTAGCAATCAGGCATTTAATGAGGGACATTTCTATGGAAATAAAGAAAAACAAAGGTTAATGGTTAGAACAAACTATAAACTTGGTTTTTGAGTCTAGGGGGTCGTTAGTCAAGGTTTCTAGATATTAGGCTCAAAGCATCTTTAGATGGTAGAGTAAGGACAGGCATTAACAATCTAATGAATTTCCCAGTTTGCAGTTTGAATATCTCTGGTGATGGCATTGGGTGTTCCAGTGAACTTTCTGAATGGCCACACAGCAGTAGGCACAAAGAGTAGCCATACATGATCTGTCATGGTGATTTCCTAAAAGTTTACATCAGCATCCCCCTTCAGCCTACAGGGCTTTGAGAAATGGGCAGTTTTAGTTTTTAGTGATGCCAAGTCAGGAAGTGGGAGAAAAATTGGAAACACTAATTACTAACAAAATGCATAGTAAGGATCCAGTTTACAAAGAAATGAAAATAGCTCAAAGATAGTGAACATTCACAAAAGTGGGTTATAGTTTTTCACTGAAACAAAATTTTTCTCTACAATCACCTCCATTTCTACCAAAGCTAATCCAATGTTTTTGCAAAAAATAAGTCTATTCTCATTAAACTTGGCCTAATTATTTATAAAAATGCAGCAAGAAGAGTGATTGATCATATGGGCTCTTTTTAAGTTTGTTTTGCAAGGGCCATCTGGGAAATCTCAAAGTTAGCTCAAAATTAAAATGATTTTATTTAGAATTTGATGTGGGGAAGTTTGTCAAAAATGTCAGAAGGTTTGAACACTTGATTAAATAAGATCTTGGTCATCTATTTAACCAAAGTGACAATAAAAGATTTTAAAGGCAAATACAGAAGTTTACATAGTTGTAAACAAAACCTTTAGATCTTTTAATATTACGAAGATTAGGTTTGTTAAGTCATCAAAAGGCCTGAGAAAGACAACATAAAGCACAAGAAATTATTTTGATAAACACAAAATCTTTGTTTCCTAGGTGAATTACATAAAAGATAACCAACAACCTGCACACTCTGGCAGGTGGAAAACCAAGTGAAGCTCTCAGGACACAAAACAAAACAAACAGGAAAGCAATAGCTGTCCCTGGGAGGAAAAGGACCAATAACCAACAGGTTCTCAAAACCAAAGTCACAAGAGTCAGCATCCGAAGAACTAATTCTTACAAAAGTTTTTTCCTGCTAATCTGAATTTAGAAAGGAAGGGGCAAAGAGAAATTTTTACCTTCCTTTCTTGACTGACCACCAAAGCAGAGATCCAGGAAACTGACATGGTAAGAATTTTTACCTTCTGCCGACTTTTTGTCAGTTGTCCCAGACCTCAATTGCAGTCTCCAAGGCTAGTGGAGTATCCCAGCCTTTTACTATCCCATCTTGTCACCAGAAACTGTAGGGGAGGAAAAAATATATTTTTCTTTCTACTCTTCTAGTTTCTCAGCTGAGACCCTGTAACAAAAGACAAATTTACAAGAGAAAAACATATGCATTTATTTAGTGTAAGTTTTACAGGACATGGAAGCCTTCATAAGGAAATGAAGACCTGAAGATATGATAAACCTGAGTGTGTTTATGCCAATTTGATGGAGAGTGGAAAGTTATGGAAAAATGTGATAGGACAAAGGGGTATGAGGTTTAAAGGTAGTAAACAGGGAGAACTTAACAAGGTCTGTTTGTTTAGATTCCTCTTGGTGTCTTGAGAGACAAAGAATGCTCCTCTCCTCTAGCTATAGGAGGGTACCTCCCACATGAGGGTCTTATGACCTACTTCAGGGGAGAAGGAGAGTCAGAGAGTCCATCCTCCACTTGCCATTTCTCAAATTCCTCCAGCTTAAAATATTCAATATGCCAAGGTGCCGTATTTTGGGAGAGTGTGTCCTGAACCTCATCACCTGCAACTCACTCACTAGTAGGAGACGATCTTTGTTCTAACTTAAAGTGTGTATGTGTCTATGTGTGTGAAAGAGAGAGAATTCAAGAAACATGTATTCTCTATTTCAGAAATTCACACATGGGAAAGGATATAAACATTATTTGAACCTTTAACCCAAAGAATAATAAATTGTATTTAGATGCTATTTCTATTCCAAGTCAAATTTTTAGAAATGATTGTAACCTTACTCTAATTTTCCTTTTAATTAAATATATTATTTACTTTTGAACACAGAGTAAACCCCCAACTTTTTAGCCAATTAAAGTTATAAATTAGGTCCACATTACCTACAAGCAGTGTGTGCAATCTTATGATAAATAGGCCCTTGGATCCATGCCTTACGATGTGCTCTATAAGTAAGACTATCTTTGAGCTTAAGAAACTTGATCTCCTTGAGTGATTCCCAACAGGTGTGTATCGTATCCTTTGTTTTCCTTTGGCATGGCCCAATTTTACTTGGAGATTTTAGTCAAATGACTTGTTATTCTCGTATCTTTTTAACTTGAGAATCTTGGCTCTGGACCAACAGGCTTTTAATCAATCCAATTAAGGGAATGTAAGTGGGAGACCCGTGAGGGAGGGTAGGCAATTTCTGGGACCTGAATTCCTGAAATCATATTATTAAGACAACATTGGGTTTCATGCTGAAACACCAAGTGTTGGAAGAGGCTGACAGTCTCCTCTTTTGTCATTCACATCACCTCCCCCCCACCCCCAAGTTAATAGGTCCTTCTATAAGCTAACTTGGCCCTGCTGATGCTTTGATTAGGCAAATTACAGATACATTTCTTGATAGACAAACACAATATACCAGGTAAAAGGAACTGCTTGAATAGGCCTTTAGTAACGTGGTGGTGAGATGTTGGACGAGGGGAAGCATTCTATGATCCTATGATTAGGTCTCAGGCTTTTAGCGAGCCTGTGCCTCTGGACTGTGAACTTCACAAGGTTTTCTCAGATTTTTCTCTCCCCTTGGGTAGGACAGGATGGCTAGAGTGGGCAGGAGTTGGGTGTTTCCCTCCTCCAGGTCAGTTAGGCTTTGGTTAAGTTGTTTCCCCTGAGGGCAAGCCTTGTTAAGAACAGAGTGCTCTGGTGTTATTTCCAAATGGTTCCGTTTCCCCTCCCTTTGCTTAGATATTTATTGTTAGAACCTGGTCAAGCTCCTAGAGGTAAATCTCACAAAATTCTGGAGGAACCCCTTCTGACTGGGTCCCTTGGAGTTTCAACTCTGAGTTGTCCACACTGTGCCTCCAGCAATTCTTCAATCGAAGTTCAGGTTTTTCTACCCTGGCATTGCTTCCCTGGTGGTTTCACTCATGAGTCTCTGCTTTGGAAAGCCAGGACTCTCTGTAGTCACTGTCTCTCCAATCTTGGGGGCATTGGTTTGCCCTATGTCTTCCCCTCTCTTATGGATCCAAGATGAGTTGTTGATTTTTCAGGCTGTTCAGTTTTTACTTGTTGTTAGGCTGGAGGGGTGACTTCTAGGTTCCTGACATACGGAACAGGAAACAGGAAGCTCTAAATATATTTCAATCACTGCAAAAATTAGTAGTTCAAAGAATGCCTACGTCAAGAATATAGCATGTTGAGAAATAACCCTGAAGCCTAGAGGGAAAATATGCAATTTTGTATTTGTATTTGTGTATTAAGATATTAGTCTAACATCTTAAATAAGGTAGTAAGTGGATGATGGGTGATTACCAATATTTAAATAGCAAAAACAGACCCGTGGAGAAGATAAGCATGGTGAGGCACTCTCTTTTTGCAAGGTGAGTTAGAACAGTAGGTACATCTTTTTCCATACAGGATTCTATTCAAGCAGTTGCTATGGCAAAGAAAGGAAGTCAAAAAATGGAGCACCTCGGTGGGGAGACAGACTATTTTAAATCTATAAGATATATCAAATGCATTTAATTCCTCTTGATATATATTCTGATGGCATTCTAAGACATTTCTATTGACAAGTGCATGATATGAATTCAGTGGTCCTAATAAACTGATGACTATATTAAGTTGCCCTTCAGTTAAAAATGGAATATGATGTTAGACAAGGTATTCTATTTACTGCTAATTCAAAGATGGTTTGAAGATTTATTTTCTGCATTTGAGTCTCATTCTCAATTCCTGTTTTGTTGGGGAAAAAATTGTATGTTTGTTTTCTCATCAAGTATTATTTTTGTTGATTACGTATGATGAAATATGTATTGTAAGGACCAGCATGCTTCTAATAATTTGTCTTTATAATTAAGGTTATTTATTAGAAAAGTCCAACTGTTAAAACTCTAATTTTGTAACTGTTATTTTCTTAGGAAGTTTACAGAGACTCATCTGAAAACCATTCCCAGTCGTGCGTTTTCAAATCTGCCGAATATTTCCAGGATGTAAGTCATTTCTTTTAATATAAAGAGAATTTTGCAATTGTGACATGTTATTTCCTAAATGTGTTCTATCAAGAAAATTCTTGTGTATTGTACTTGCATAAGGCTATGACATCTACATTTCTAATATATGTGAAAATTTTATGTACAAGATGCTTTTTTGATTTTGCTCTATCTCCACTTCCTAATTCCTAAATATTTTTTAAACCTAAAGCAAATTTAAATTCATTTGGCCTTGAGAATTTAATAATTCTTAATGTATTTTAATATATCTTGGGATGTGGCAAAATCTTAGCTGAGAATCTCTTCCATAAACCAATTTACATATCTGTCTGTAATCTATCCATCCTAGTTACCAATTCTTGAGTCACTTTTCACGACTGGTACAAATGTTTACATTTTGTCATAAATGTAGCCAATGATTTGATTTCTCTCACTTAAAAAGAAAAGAATTAAAAATAATTCTAAACCTTAGAAAACTGAATTTCTATACACTCAGAGTGAGGAGAAAAAGGACTTCCATGCTGAGTTGACGAACAGTGTATCTGTATACGAAATGAACCAGGTCTTTATCTCATTTAATTGATTCTGACAAGCGATGAAGGTAATTCAGGCACACCAAATGACATTACAACCAGGAGCAACCTGTAGTTTCATGCTAAATTTATTCATTTCGTGATGATTTATTGAGTGTCTATTGTGTCTTTTGAGGGACCTTTGACATTTTTGGTTGTGACAACTAGAGTGGGGGGTGCTTCTCACAGCTAACAGGTAGAGGCAAAGGATCTGCTAACATCCTACAAAGCATAGGATACCCACCACAACAAAGAATTATCCAAATGTCAGTAGTGCTGAGGCCGAGAAACCATTCTAACTGAACATCTCTGTAGTTTTTAATGTTCCTCACCAGCCCTTCCTTCTTCAAGTTCTTCCTCTTTTGGTTTCCTTGATATTGTTCTCTCATCCCTCTTTGTATGTATCCTCTTACCCTGGCTGTTCTTCCTCTGTCTCCTTTCCTGGTTTCTTATTTCATTTCATTTCACTCAATTCCTTAAATACGATTCTTCCTTTGTTTCTTTTGTCCTAATTCCTCTGTACACTCCTCTCCTTGAGTGAACACCTCCAACTCCTTTGGCTTCACTATTACCTAATACCACTAATTCCTAGATGATTATCTCTAGCCCTGACTTGTTTTTACAATTCAGACCTGCATTACAAACTTCGTTCCAAATATCATCACCTTGATGTCCCACAGGCACCACAGACTCAGCATATTCAAAATAAAGTCATCACCTTCCTCCTAAACTGCTCCTTCTCTACTCTATCTCCTTTTAAGAGTACCACCATTTAGTGAACTGTAAGCTAAAAACTTCAAATTTCCCTTTAGCTCTTCCTTTTTCTCTCATTCCCTTATAAAATTGCCCACTTGGTGTCTCCACTTGGATATGCTTACACATTCATTCAACAAATATTTATTGAGCCATATTTTGTGCCTGTCACTTCATTAGATGCTTTGCTTTCAACAGTTGACAAAACTCATGGAGCCTCCAGTTTCCTTCCTAAGCGAGTGATAAGTCATAATCAGGTGGATGTAAGCAGGACCAGGGAAAGGCGTCAGTAGAGAGGGAGGTGCTAAAAAAAGTGAAGAAAGAACAATTTCAAGAGCCTGAGATCCTGAGGAAACAGGAGGAGAGGGGATCCAAATAGAGGGATTGACTCTCTACAGAAGATGATCACCATTTACGATGTAAAAGAAAGTGATATAAGAGATGGGGCAGGTGTGAGTAAATTAATAGGCTTATTGGAGGGGAATTCAAGGAATTCTCATCTAAAGGTTTCAATCTGTTCTACAAATTATTAAAAGATTATCTACTAATATTGAGGGTGGAGCTGGCAGAGTTGGAAGCTTGAGAAGGTTTGAAATAAAAGTGATGGGCAATAAACGGAGGGTTGACAGAGATAAACAGGACATCCAGGCAGACTTGAAGGCCCTGTTGGAGCTTCCTTCGGGGAGACTGTTCTAGACTAGATTCTCCAGTCTGGGTTAAGCATTTCCTGACCCACATCAGAGCGCTTTTCACCCTATATGTTAATGTCATTTACCCTTCTGTGTCTCCCACTACTGGGAACTCCTGGAAGCTAGGGAACAGGTCTGTTTTGTCAATGCCCATTTACTCACATAGAGTAGATGTTCCATAGATGTTTGTTGAATGAAAGCACACACATGTACAGGAATAATAGTTAAAGGGCTAGTATATCTAGGGGGCAAGGGAGAGATCACCAGGTTAACCCTAGGTAAGTTTGCCTGGGGCAGTACAAATTCCCATCTATTATTCTGGCATAATGATTAGCACCCTGTTTTAACTCGCAAAAATATCCTAGTTTGGATGATACATGGTATGGGCACCCTATTGATTACATAAGACTTATGTGCTAAGAAGATACTTGAAGAGGTAGGATCTGATTTTTCCTGGTTATAAAAATGAGATAAGAAGCAGGGAATCATTCTTTTCATCCCACTGAATAAATGGCTCCTATGTGCTGTTTTTACAGCCGATCTATGAGAGCCCTCTAAGGAGGTATCATTTGATTGAAGAAACTAGAACTTCGGTTATTATCACATAGGCTGAATGACAGTCACAATAAAACCTTGAGAATGCCTCACACTTCTAAACTAAGAAATTCGGAAGAAAATTTGGCGCAATGGACATGATGCGAAGTTAGGAACACAAGTTTGCAGCCTTCAAAATTAATCTTACCCTCAGATCGCTCAGCTTCATCCATTATAAACCTCCGCATTCCCTACACTGTAAACTAATTCTTTTCAACATCTTCCATTGTTTACTCCATGTTAGAGATATGATATTTGGATCAAAATAATTTATGTAATGTTATCCACAAATGGCAATGGCTTGGGAGACCTGAAAAATCAAAAGATAACTGTTTAGAGAATAGATAATTCAAAACAGAAAGTACAGGGCCATTAGAATACTCATAATAACCATAATAAAATCTCGAATGGAATAGTCAGTGCTCCTCTTACAAACGCTGTATTACTGAAAATATTTTACTGGCAGATTCAGTTCAAACTATAGACCAGTGGTTCTCAACCTTGCCTGCACATTAGAATCATCTTGGAAGCTTTGTAAAAATAAAAGTGTTTGAAAAAAATAAATAAATTAAAAAATAAATAAATAAATAAAAGTGTTTGCTCCATCCCTCATAAACTCTGTTTAATTATCCTGGCCCTCGTCTTAGACATCTGCGTCTTTTAAAACCTTCCTGGTAGTTCAAGTGTTTGGCCAGGGTTGAGAATCTCTGCTATGGTACAGGTGGATGCCATCTGCTAATCCTTAATTTTCCCAAATGTCATGGAAATGCCTCTCAGTAAAAAGCAGTCATTGAGTTTGGCTGCAGTAGTCATTCTCATTACAAGATGGAATTTGAGGATACTATTTGAAACATCATTCCTTATGTATTCTTGACAAGTTGTATTTAGAAGTTTCTCTTTAGTACTTAAAATTTTTTTTTTTTGAGAATGATTTGCCCTGAACTAACATCTGCCACCAATCCTCTTCTTTTTGCCGAGGAAGACTGGCCCTGACCTAACACCCATGCCCATCTTCCTCTACTTTATATGTGAGATGCCTGCCACAGCATGGCTTGACAAGCAGTGCGTAAGTCCACACCAGGAATCTGAACCAGCAAACCCCGGGCCGCTGAAGCGGAACACGTGAACTCAACCGGGGCACCACCAGGCTGGCCCCTTAAAACTTCTATTTGAGTTATCTTTTGCTTACAAAGTTCAAGATGAATCATGACTTTTCAGCTTCATCAAAATCAAGAAGAGAAGTCTTGAGAGGATATTTAGTCACTACCGTATGGAATGTTCTACTAAAGACTTGTGGATTTCTCTTTATCTTCTTTGAAACTATGTTTCTAATCCCGTGCCATTAGGTACTACATTAAAAATGCCTCTTTTCCATTCTTTTGTTCTTTTCTAATGTCTTTCATTTTCTGCTATTTTGAGTAACTCACGTATTCATTCATTCATTCATTCACTTAACACATTTACTGATGTACCACATGTCATACACTATGAAAGGCACTCAAGATTCACTGGCCACCAAAAACAGACACTGTTCTCCATTTCAGAGAACTCATAGTAACATGAGACAGCATAATTCAAATACCATCCAAACAGTTGGATATTTGCATGGTGACAATTAGTGAAAGGAGAAGTTCATAGTGCTTTGAGGATATACTATGGGAAATTTGACCTAATCAGGAAATTGGGGAAACATTGTGAAGTAAGCTGAATAAACCCGAAGGATGAATAGAACTTAAAGTATTGGGAAACTTTTAGGTAACATGGGATCCTTAAAAAAGTAGTAACTAATTTTAATATAATTGGGGAGAAACAATGAGAGTTGTGCATGTTGCATGATCTGGGAGGCCCCTCACAAAGAAGTTACATGAAAATTAAGAGTAAATTTGGAAGTCACAACCCTACTAACTTTCTACTTTGTCTTATATTTTTGTGACGTTCAGCTATTTATCAATAGACACAAGTCTGCAGCGGCTGGAATCACATTCCTTCTACAATTTGAGTAAAATGACTCACATGTAAGTACAACAAACGGTACAGCATAGACTCCACCCACAACCACTCTTGATTGATAATTTGGAGGCTCCAGGTGGCAATAACAGCTGGTTTCTAGATCATGAGTCAAAATTTCTGTTTATGATTAAATTCTTGTTCTCACTCTCAGTTTATGTTAATCCATCCCAATTGTCACTTCCATGATTGGAAGTCAAAGACCAGATTAGAAGTCCTCTCTGAATTGTCATTTCATTTGGTTACTACTGTGACAGCAGATTTTATTGGTGTGGATGTTGGTGAGTCAGTAAATATTTACTGACTACCTACTTGATTGCAGGGTCTGTGCAAGATTCTACAAAACTAACATTTTTTCCTTAATTAGGAAAGAGAAATGTAGTTTTGTGAGATTAGATCAGGAGTGGGGTTAAGAACTCTGGCTTTGGAGTAGGTGAGAGTTGGTTTTGACTTCTGGCGTCTCTGCCTACTCACTATCTAATCCTGGACAAGTCAGGCAATCTTTCCTAGCCTTAGTTTCCTCATTTGTAAAATAAGAGTAATAAGAGTTCCAGTTTCATTTGGTTATATAAATATTGAATGATACAATGCATGGAAGCATTTAGCACAGTGCCTAGACATAAAAACCAATCAATACCCATCAAAATAATTACTCTGGTGCTTTTCTCTAGTACATTACAACCTATACAAAATTTTACATAATCACACTACATTCTTTTAAGCAGCCACATATTATGAAATATTAATTCTATTTCTTAATGAAGAACCAAAAATACCTATTATCTACAAATACTTAGTATGTTCTAAACATTATGCTAAATAGTTTATATACTTTATTTAACCCTCATTTAACACTCAAAAAACAACCATGTGAGGTAGAGATTATTATTTCTACATTAATATAAGAAAAACATAAATGCAGCGAGGATGAAAATGTTTTCCTAGGTCACACAGTACTAAGGAACAGGACCAGAATTTTTATGCCATAAACAACTGACTCAAAAATTCTTTCCCTATGCACTACATTATGCTGCCTTCAAGAATACTGAGACCCAGAAAATTGTTCCCAGCTATGGTAGGCTAGCTTACATTATCAGATAAACCATCAGTCTGAGAACAACAGAGGAGCCTGATTTAAAAAAAAAAGCTATTTGAAGGTATTTGAGTGTTATGATGGCAGCAAAAACTTGAGGGGAAAGAAGAAATCCCAAAACAACATTTGATCATTTTCCCCTTGAGGTATTTGCTGACTTGTATGCAATAGCTGAAAGGCTGATGGACTGGCTAGAGGTTTAGGCAGTCTCACAGGGCTAGAGAAATAAAAATTGGAGTTCAGGGTTTACAAAGCAGGGTGGCTCCTAGTAACACCTCAGAATTTTAGCTGGGATTCCCTAAAGAGCTTCATCTTAGAAGTATGGGATAATGGGAAACAGATGAGCCCTCACAAATACTAAATCCAGCTTTGAATCAATAAAAAATAACTAAGCATACCCCAAACTTTTTTTAAAAAACGAAACAAGAATTTATGGAAAAATTTCAAGAGAAGAAAACAGACAACAGAGAAAGATCCGCAGGAGATTCACATATTGGAATTATCAGACATAGACTTTAAAATAACTATAATTAAAACATTCAAAAATTTAAATGGCAAGATACAGATTTCAGAATAGAACTGGAAACTATTTTTAAAAAGGATTAAATGGAAACTCTAGAACTTAAAACTTCAATAACTAAAATAAAATCTAAATGTTTGAGTTTAACAACAGATTAAACACAGCTCAAACGAGAATTAGAAACCTAGAAGATAGGTCAGAAGAATATATCCAGCCTGAAGCATGGAGAGAAAAAGAAAATAAGAAATATATGGCACAGTAAATAGTCTAACACGCCTATAATTGGACCCCAAGAAAAAGAAGAAAGATTGGGAGAAGCAATATTTGAAGAGAATTTTCCAAAACTCATAAGAGACATCAGGTCATAAATGTAAAAAGTACTGCAAAGCCCAAAAGGATAAATACAAAGAAAACCATATCAAGGCACACCATATTAAAAGTGCTAAAAATTCAAGACAAAAAGAAAATCATAAAAAGCAGCCAGAGGAAAAAAATACGTAATACTTTCAATGAAGTAACAAGAAGACTGATAGCTGACTTCTCAACAGAAATGATAGAAGCCATAAAGCAATAGAAAGATATCTACAAAGAGCAAAACAATGAAAATAACAACAGCAAATATCTGCCAGCTCAACAAAAAGATTCTTCAAAATTGAAGGCAAAGAAAGACATGTCAAGCAAACAAAAAATGAGAGAATCTATCACCATTAGGTTCATATTAAAGAAACTGCTAAACAGAATTTTTAAAGCAAAAGGAAAATGATCCTGTAGGAGGAAATGACAAGAAACAGGAAAGGTAAATATTAATGAACCTTGCTGCACAAAACAAAAAATGTCTTCTGGGTTTAAAATACAGGCAATCCCTGCTCCGCATGAGCACAGAATCGTAAAACAGTGCATGCTGAAACTGTGCAAAGCAATCTGAATAATCAATAAAAAAATGACGATTGTTTTGTGACTTTTAAAAATTTTTGTCAAAACATTAAAATTGCTCTTACTGTTGGTGATGAGTGTATAGGAGTGTAAAAAATAGTAAAACTAATATTTATTTAGCATACTATAATTTAAACATTATAAATATTTAGAAATAAAATGTTTTATTTCTTTGTAAAAACTTATGAAGAGCAGTTGGAGTAGTACTTGCCTTTTTCTCTTTGTTGTATAAGTTACAAGAAAACATCTTTTTAATGACTTGGCAAATTGTCATACTTCTTTCTAGGTCTGGATCAGCTTCTAATATTGAATCCTTTGTTCTTTCAATATCATAAAACATTTCTAAGAGTTCCTTTACCCTGAATATTTTTACCAGCATCATTTCTTTGGGGACAGCTTCTTGCTTTGTCAATAATTTACCTTCACTAAGTTCCTGTGACTGAACATCTAGTGTCTCTCAAATGGCGGCAGTATCAACATTCCCATGGTCAGTTATTTCTTTTATGACTTTGTTCACATTTTATTCAAATTTCACTTCTAGTATTATCACATTTTGTTTCTTTGCTGCATTTCCATCTTTGTCGGTCAAGTCCCTCTTTCAATTATCCACTTTTATAAAATGTCACGAGTTTATCGCTGGGAAATATGGAAGCAATTCAACTGCATGCTTTATTGTTTCTGCATGAACTGAATAACATGCTCAGTGACCAATCACCAATGACTTTGAAAGAAGTGGTGTCATTGGTCACCTATCATGACGTGCGTCTGTTATTTACATAGTGATCCATGGACTGAAAGCAAAGTTTGTATTTCATGCAATTACAGTTAATATATTGTGGTAACTGAAACCTGAACCATGTTGTCAGGGACAGTTATTATTTAAATTTAACTAAATAATGGTAACTGAACTTTGTGCATATTGGAACCATGCAAAGCAAGGAGTGCCTGTAGCCATAGAATTAAAATACACAGTAGCAAATAAGCAAAGGATGGAAGGGTTATAAATGATGTTAAAGTGTTCTAAGGTCCTTGAATTCTCTGGGAAATGGTATATTAACCTAAATACTAAAAATACTAACCTATATTAGACTTTTATAAATCATGAATAAATTTTTTAATCCATAGAGTAATAACTGAAATAATTATGAAAGAATGGATAACTAACAAGCTAATAGTAGTGAGGAATGGAATAATAAAAATTAATTAAAAAGGGCAAGAAATAAAGAATTTCTGGAACAAATAGTAGATTTAACCCCAAATGATCAGTATTTAGATTAACTGCATTAAATATAAGAGGACTAAACACTCCCACTAAAATATAAAGATTTCCAGATTGGTTAATAAAAAATCCAAGTGTTTGTTGCATACGGATTGTTGTTATTGTCATTCTTCTTAGTAATAGCTACCAATTACTGAATGCCCTTTATGGGCACCCACTCTGCTAATAGTGCTTCACATATACTATCCTACTTAATCTCTCTAAGCCTCAGGTTCCAGTATGTAAAATGAAGATGATAATACATACTACACCAGGCTTTTGCCCAAGTTTACTCAACTAAGAAATTTCAGAGTCAGAATTTGAAACCAAGAGTATCTCCCTCCAAAACCAATGCAAAGCCATAATATCTCCTTAATTAGAAGCAGAAATAATGAAAGAAAATACTGCCCTCCGAAGGATGTTTTTACTTTTATGTGGATTTTTTTTTAATCACGAGTAAAAATTCTACAACTGTGTAGGTAAAATGTGTGATTTCTGGCAGATAGCATGATAAGGCTTACTTTGATTGACTCATTAATTAGAGATTTCAAAAGCACCAGTCTTAGCCTCATCATTAAAAATCATGAAAGTAGCTGTATGCATCTTCCAGCAATTTGGAAAATCACTTTTATAATTTTCTATTTCTAGTGGAAAATCTACGGATAAACAAATTTTCCTCAATCTGCTTAAAAAATCTGAACATTTATACACTCTCCTCAAATTAACATCTATTATTTTTTAATTCCTTAATAAATTCAAAGATTTATTAAATCATGAATATCACCTTTCAGTTATAGATTTTTTTTCCCCAGTCGCATAATGGAATGTTAGTAGTAAGATACTTCATTGATAATTATGAAAGTAGAATAATTATGACTTCTTTCCCTGAAAAGCCTTAATAATGTAAGAAGTAACTTATAGACTATTACTGAAAAGTGAATGCAAGTCTAAAAATCAGGACTTTAGAAGCTAAGGATCTAATATATACCAAGAACTCTGATGAATTTCATACTTTTTGACCCAGTAATTCAACTTCTGTAAATTTTCCCTGAGAAAATAAACAGAGGAGTCAGAAAAGTTAACATAACAAGCCATTTGTCTCAGAGTTAATTTATAATAGCAAAAATTTGGAAACTACTCAAATGCTTAGCTAGGAGAATGGTTTAATATGAAATACTGTACAACCGTTAGAAATCTGTTGTCATCAACTTTAATCCCAGAGGAAATGCTTTTGACATAATGCTATTTTAGAAAAACAAGATGTACCCATAGAGAGAGGAAAAAAAATGATTTTCTTTGGATCAGGGGATGTGGTAGATTTTGTATTTTTTGATATGAATGTGTTTAAAAGTTGTTACAATGTCTGCGTTACCTTTATAGTCAGATGAAATAAACTTTTACCTGGGGCTGATTAAGTTTGCGTGCTCCGCTTCAGCGGCCTGGGGTTCGCAGCTTCGGATCCTGGGTGCAGACCTGCGCAGTGTTCGTCAAGCCGTGCTGTGGCAGCATTCCACACGGAAGAACTAGAATGAGCGACAACTAGGATATACAACTATGTACTGGGCTTTGGGGAGAAAAAATAATAATAATAAATTACCTAATTCTTAGTCCCAGTTTTCACTTTGGTAGTGTCAGTATTTGAAGTATTTAAGGTAACAAAATTATGGCTTTGCCAGTATATACACATCTTATTTTTAAAGTAGTTGAATAATTAGTAACTACTTCCCTATGCCTGGGGGCACACTCAATAAAGTTGCACATAATAGATGTCCAGTAATTATTCATTTCATTTGAATTAATTTCTCCCCACTCTACTCACTAGAGCAAGTAGCCCTAGTCCAAGTCAGCGAGGCTTGCCTCCCAATTTTTTGAACTACATTGGCACTTAAAAGCAGACTGGAAAAAAATTGAAAATCAAATTAAAGTAAGAGTTGAAAAGAAGTTGGGGACTGGCCGAGAGCTGAGCTTTTGGCTAATATTCTTGTTCCGTTTCTTGTTTTAAACAACATAGTCTTACACATTATTGCATTTGTATTTCTTAAAAGTCCAACTCTGCTGGCTGGGCCGGCTTCTCTTCTCTTCAGAGATCTCATTCTAACTCAGTCTCCTTGCCCTGTGCTAGTCTGAAGCTTTCTCATCTCCCTTGCAGGTGAAATGCCAACTCCGCTTCATTGTTGCCCTCAATTTGTTTCCCAGCTCGGTGTGCTTTTCACTCCTAGACTAGGGGTGCTTCGGGTGTGGGCAGATATCTCTAAGGCTGAGGATCACAGTCAAACGCCATGATCTAATGCCTGTTGAATAACTGAGGCGGGAAGGGGGGCTACAGGACAATGGAGGGAAATCAGTAGTTTGAAAGTTCCTTAATAGAAGGGTCTAAGCCTTCCTTTCCTTTCCTCTTGCCCCTCTTTCCCCAAGCTGAGAACTCCCTCTCTTGCCTTGCCGATTTCCCATATTCTTTGGCCTTTAGGCTGGGATACTACCGCCTGTCACAATGCCAGGTATTTTGAACGAGCCAATTTCTCTGTCCTTGGCTCTTATTAAGAATTAGCCAATGTTTCTCAGAAGAAGAAAACACCCTAGAATCTAGACATATGATTAAATGAACCTAATGTATGCTGAATGATTAATTTGCTGGTTTGTGCAAACGTTGGACATGAGCATCAATGTTATCCTTTTCATGTAAATGTCCACTTTATTTGAAATCCAGTAAAGGGAAACTAAGCAATAATGCGTATTTAAATTTCTTTTGAGTTCTGACAGATGACCTTTCGAAATTGTTAAAAAAAAAAAAAAAGAAAGAAAGAAAAGCTGTATTTGGAGTTAAAAGCCCTAGATTAAGGCCCCAATTTCTTCAAACTGTGTAACAGGAGATCAGGCACTTAACCTTTCTCAAGGTGTCTCCATTGTTTTGTCTGCAGGTTGATATCAACCTGCTTTACTGATGATGATCAGGATGATCAACCTGATGAGGTTGATATCACCTGCTTTACTGAAGTCAATTCTCTCATCCCCTCACTGGTAGAAGCATTCTGTGTAATAAGAAGTATGCTCAGTCCCTTTTTACCTTAATCTTACAATTATACCTTAATCTTACCAACTCTTACCTTTTCTAGTCAATAAGCTTCAAGTTGCTCAGACATTGCCTGACACAGAATCAGCCCATTCTGTAGAAGAGCAGCCTTGAATCTGGAAGATTTAAGCAGCCTATCTGCACTGCATATTTTTAAAAAATTTTTGAAACACAATATATATTGCTTTGCTTTGTGGGTTTTTTTAAATTTGGGGGCTTTTTTTGCATGCCTTTTATTACATTTTTTTCTTCTTTTGAACAGGATAAAACAAAAAGTGAAAATCACACATTCCTAGTCCCCAAACCTATCTACCAGAGATGACCACTATTAACAGCGCGCTCCGTATTTTAAGAATTTTATCTATGTTTATCATATTAGTGCAAGTAGGCTAATTACCATAACAAATAGACAAAAATAAAAATGTGTAAGAGCCCTAAGGTAACTGAAGTTTCTTCCTGTTCACGGGACAGTAGCGGGTGGATGCGCAGGTGGGCGGGGCAGCCCTTCTCTATCTATCACCCAGGGATCCAGGCTCAGATCCAGAGGTGCTGCCGTCTTCAGCTCTTGTTCACACTCACCCTGGAGGACATCTCTATTCCAACTCACTGTGCTTCAGTTACGTACAGATTTTCTTTCTCTTGGTGTCCCCAGCTTCCTGGCAGGATAGCTAGCTTGCCTCCTGCACACTTGGGCTATAATTGCTTAACTCAACATTGTGTGGTTCAAATTCACCCTCACAGGCATACTCAGAACTCATTCAAATTTGGACTCTTCTTTCACCCTTCTACTCTTATTAGAGGTTCTTCGGTACTGACCTCTACTCCTCCTTGCCTCCTATCTGTAAAAATGATACCCCCTGAAGTCACTTCTAACATCTGTCTCCATTTAGCTAAACTACTGACGGTCCATGCCCATTCTCCTTCTTTGCTTCAGCAGAGATTTTATTTGTCTAGCTTTATTGAGATATAATTGACATTGTGTGAGTTTAAAGTGTACAATGTGTTGGTATGATACACATATATTGCAAAATAATTACCACCATAGCATTAGCTAACTCCTCCATCCCATCACATAATTACCATATCTTTTTTGTGGTGAGAACATTTGAGATCTACTCTCTCAGCAACCTTCAAGTATATAATACAGTATTATTAGCTATAATCACCATACGGTACGTTAGATCCCAAGAACTTGTTAATCTTATAACTGGAAGTTTGTACCCTTTGACCAATATCTCCCCATTCCCCTCTACCCCCCGCCCCTGATAACTACCGCTCTGCTCTCTCTTTCTCTAAGTTCAGCATTTTTAGATTCCACATGTAGGTGATATTATACAGTATTTCTCTTTCTCTCAGCAGAGAGTCTTTAAAAGTCACTGGTGAGCAAGTGTTTAGCTGACTGTCTTCTTACCTCAGAAAGTGGCTTCTTTTCCCTGGTGTTTTCTTGTGGCATCTCTTACCCATCTTTCCATTTTTTCACTCTTTCATTTTCTCCAAGAAATCTCTCTCTTCTTTTGTGTCTCCCTCTCTCTTCTTGCTGCCTCTCCCACCTCTTTCTTCTCTTACAGCCGCCATGTTGGTTGCCAGCCTCATTTATCAGCTGTAACCAACAGCAGTGTTTCATTCCCCTTCATTCTTTACCTCTAAAGCTGATTCAGTTGGGCTACACTCCCTTTCACTGTGACATTCTCTTGGGCCACTCACTAAAGTCTACTTGTTCAACAATAGTGTCTCATGGAGCAATTTTCCAGACTGCAAACCACACTCAGTTTCCAAATTCTTCTAACTGGTTTACATTTGATTGATAGCAGTTCAAACCCTTCTCCCCAAATGGAAAGCTCTGGCAAGGAGTTTATTGCTCACCTTACAGGGAGCGAGCACCTGACTCAGCAGTGTGATAGTCTCTTAAAGGGGAAGGCAGGATAGCTATGAGATGATAGAGTAGGGTAGCCAACCGGGCTAGTTTTCCCAGGACACAGGGAGTTCCAGGGATATAGGGCTTTTAGTTTCAAACTAGGACAAAATCTAAAAATCTTGTTTAAAGTGGGTCTTTCCACACAGGGTCTTGGTTAGGTAAGGATCGTGATATGATAGTCTAGAATTAGTGGACACAGCAAAGCAAAGATTTTGAGGTGAGGGATTCTGAGAGTCTTGGGATATAAACTGTTGATGCTTTCTGTTGAAGCATTGATGGGTCTTTCAAGAAGTTCCTGTAATGAACAATAAACTTATTTGCCTGGGCAAAAGTTACGCTAACGAAGACAATGGACCAATAGGTTATATTAATACAGACAGTAAACTGAGTTGGGGGAGGGGGTAGATGGTTTCTGTTCTCAGAGTTAATTCCATCCTCTCTTTTCCAAGGGCTGTTTCATAGTCAATGTTCTTAGTCCAATACCAAACCTAGCATTTTGTTTTGTTTTAATTTTGTACAAACATTGCAGCATCTCCAACCCCCAGTCTTTGACATCTCTTCTTTCATTCCACTCAGGAGGATAACAATTATAAAACTATCATTTATAGAGCCTTCATTGCATGCTAGGCCACATGTCAAACCACTTATAGGCATTATTTAATCCTCACAAGAGTCCTATGAAACAGGTGCTGTCATGGTCCCTATTTTACAGATGAGGAAACTATGGCTCAAAGAGATCAAGGAACCTACCCAAGGTCATGTATCCAGAAGTGGCAGAGCCAAGATTTGATCTCAGTTCTGTCTGACTGTTCAGCGATAAAAAGGAGCAAACTACTCATATATGCTACAACATGGACAAACCTCACATTGTGCTAAATCAAAGAAGCCAGACTCTTTTAACCAATCTACAAATGTTGAATACATTTAATTTTACCAGTGATAGCCCATTTCTAACAGTCACTGATTTCACTAATGCTACTGTGCATTTTGCTTAGCATCTATATAAACCTAACTGTGTAAGTAACAGACATACATGAGATCACACCACATGTGCTGAAGAGTCTTAAATTACTGACATAGAAAAATAAACCCAAATGAGCTGTTAAGACTCACTACATCCACTCCCTCTGAAATAGCAATTGACACAGGAACCTTTATTGACTTTCTGTCATCCATCATGTGATCCGCGCAACCTCCCACTCCAGGGCCAGGACACTTGCTATGGTTAATAATAAAGATATCTGTCTTCCACAAACCACTGGAGGGATTTTCTTTTCTATTTAGATATAAAAGGGGGGAAAAAAGCTCTGAGACTACAATTAAGGAAAGGTGGCCCATAAATTCAAATGGACCGAGACTAAGTCAAGGATGAGAGAGGGCTGAACAGCCACTGAGTCCCTGCGAGGAGCCAGGAGTAGCTCGCTGTTGATGGGACGGACTCCTGGCAGGAACAGTCCCTGGGGCACCAAATGTGCGTTCTTCTTGTGAACACTTGTTCAACCTGATTTATGTTGTTTGACCTTTGAGAAGACAGAAATGGGTTATGGTGAATATGCTTCCTGTAACTTTTACAGAGAGATTCGGAATACCAGAAGCTTAACTTACATAGAGCCTGGGGCCCTAAAAGAGCTTCCCCTTCTGAAGTTCCTGTAAGTATGAACTCCTCTCTCATCCTACCTTTTTTCTTTTCTTTTCTTTTCTTTTTTAAAGAGAATTATAATGCTGTTGTCTTCCAAGGATCTCCCTGGGATGTTGTGGGCCAGGGTCATTTTAGTGGTATAAGGCCTGGGGCAAATCATATCCTGTGACTTACTCCTACCCTTTCGCATCAGGCAAGGCATCAGGTGAAACGATCCACATTTTAAAAACTTCCTCAAAAGTCAGCACATAGTGCTGGGACCAGAGACCTACTCCAAGAGATATGAGGGAGAAAATGCCATCGTGTATTAAAAATTTAAATTTCAAAATTTCAAAAGTCTTTAAATTGAGTATAACAGAACAAAACAAAAAACTCTGAGAACATATTGGTCAGTTTTATTGGGAAATGGGTATCGCAATATTAGAGTGACTGTTACACAGCAAAAAAAAAAAAAAAAAAGCCACAAATGGTAAAATCCAATCTCTTAGAAGTTGGGGGGACAAAAACGGAAGGGACAGTACTTACTGCTTTGGTTTGGTGACACCTTATGAGCTAACCATAACCTCCATGAGAGCAGGGACCACAACGTTTTTGTTCTCTATTGCATCTTTACTGCCTAGCACAGATTAGGTGCTCAATAAAAATACGTTCAGTGGATGTATACATATGGCCTCAGGTTCTCTCGGCATCAGCTGGAAGAACCCTTCCTTTCTCCTCTTCTTTCCTGCTCACACACATTGCAAAAGATTAGAACACAAAAACAGTATGAGGAAAAAATAAAAATCAACCTTAATCCTAATACCCAGAAATAATCACTATTAACATATTAGTTCATTTCCATTTAGGGATTTTAAATAAAAGTGTACATCCCTATATATATTTTATGAAATAGGTCTTTAAGGATGAATAGAAATTATCTAGGAAAAGGAGGGAGAGAGGTAGAAGAGAACTGCAGGTGGATGGAATAACATAATAAAGACAGAAAGGTATGGAACCACAGGGCTTATTGGGGAAGTAAAAATAGTTCAGTATTGAGGAGGTGAGAATGGGAGATGATGGGAGAACAAAAGAGGGTATTGATGGGATATATGAATGAAGGCATATTTGGAGAGCAATAAAAACTTATGGGACAAGGCAATCACTCCTGTATGGACTCTGAGCTTCAGTCAATAATTCTGACATGATGATCTTCTACTATGTGCAAGGCTCTGTGGAGAGCACACAGGATTATTAAACATTGTCCTTGCCTTCAAGAAGCTTACAATTTAGTTGGAGAGATGTTGTATATGAAATTAAAAGTTTCCTCCTATAGGAGAATAATGATAAGTGACAAATGAGAGGTACACACAGTATTTGAGGGTACAGATAATTAGAGGAGACATCAAAAAGGAGATGGGACTTGGTTTGGGGTTTTGAAGAATAGAGAGGTGCTGGTCCAAGTCCCTAATCTGGCATTTGCAACACTTTCTTATATGGCCCCAATTTAGCTCCTGGGCCTTCCCCCGACCCCCGTTCTTCTGCAAGAACCCCTATTGCAATTGAATTAGTTTGTTTACTGATTTTCAAACATACCTTATGGAATCTCATCTTGCTCCTTTATCTGGAATATCCTATTTGCTCTTTTTGAGACCTCCAGCTCCTGCTGCTTCTTCAAATGCTATGCCTTCCCCTCTAGCAGGAGTCAAGTCTGAATTTGCCTTAAAAGGGTGTCAATGGAACTAGGGTTTTCTCTACTGGAAAACTTTCTTTAAAGCTTTATTGGTTTGTCTAGGTCTCACCCCATGCCATGCCAAACATCTCAAAAAAAATCTCTGCTTCCACTACCTACATTCTAGTAGCTGCAACAAATGGTGGACCAACTAAATCTGAGAGGCATCAGGAGCCTGAGAGTTTTTGTATTCATGCTGTTTTATGCACATCTCTTAATTTTGACGTTTTGCCCTGATGACACAAACATTGGAAAATGAAGATGTTGTCTTTGACTGATTTCCTTCCCTGTCTGGACATATTTTTTAACTGCTGCCGTGGTACTCCCAGTTGACTGCCATGGGGAAACCATTCTTGGAAAATACGAACACAGTATAATATAGAGTTTGAAAGAAGAAGCCTGACTTGGAGTTGGGTAATTATATTGTCTTCCTGCCCCCTCCTCCCCTTATTCTACACCCCACCTCACACACGTAACGTGCTCCAATTAAAACAAGGAAATACACGCACGCACACACACACACACACACACACACGGAAGAAACCTGAATTCCTATTTCTAGGAATCTCACTTGGTTCAAACAATCCCCAGATTCTTCTAAATAGAAGAGATGTTTTGACACTGCTGGACTGGCTTGGATTCTTGCACCTGGACAGAACATAATCTCATCCAAGGGTTAGAGCTTGCCCACGAGCACTGAGATATTTAGTGAAGGAGCCAGGATTTGACTCCTGTCTGACTTCAGAATCTATTTTACTTCCTATGTGTTGATTCTTACCTAATTTCTGTTCTTTTTTTCTGCTTTTTCATTACTTTAGTGGCATTTTCAACACTGGACTTAGAGTGTTCCCTGACCTGACCAAAGTTTACTCCACTGATGTGTTCTTTATACTGTAAGTATGCATACATGCAATGTTCGGCAATATTTTATTTGTCGCTGACAAGAACTAGAGTGCAGCCATGGGGATTGGTTGGAGCCAAGTGAAGTGATTGTTTCAAGAAGGAAGCAGTGATCAGCTGTGGCAAATACACTGATGGATGAAGTAAGGCAAGGACTGGGAAAAGGCCATTGGGTTTAGTAATGTGGGGCAATGGTGATTCTGACAAGGAGAGTTCCAGTAGAGCACTGTGGGTGGAGAAGTCTCATTGGAATGGGCTTAAGAGAGAATCAGAGAGAGAGAATTAGAGAGGGTAAAAGTAACAAACTCTTTTGAGAAGCTCTACTATTAAAAGGGAGCAAAAACTGTCTCAGCAGTTAGAGGATATTACATCAGGAGAAAAGATTTGTTGTGTTCTTTTTTTAAATGCGAGAAATTATGGTATATTTGTTTGCTGATAGGAATGATTGAAGGAAAATTTGATGATGATGATGATGATAATTTTTCACATGGTTTTTCATAGCTTTTCAAACACTTTCTCAGACATTATCACATTTGCTGTTATCAACTACCTGATCAGGCATAAAAGGAAGTTATAATTTTTCCATTTTACAAATGAGGAAATTGAGGAATAGAAAACCTACGTGATTTTATCTGAGCAGGGTCCCAGGGAGCAGTCACTACTGGTGCTCAAACTACTTTCTGTGACTTCTGATTGTGGTCATGGGCTCTTTTTCAAAACCCATGATACAGTCAACTGTCTTACCTAGTTGTAGGTAAGTTGTAGGTAATTGCCTTGCCTAGTTGTACAGAAGTGAAAGGATGTGCAGAGAGAGAGTTGCAAGTTGAATTTGCACTACAGAGTAAGAGAAAATGTGGAGTGATAGAATCCAAACTCTTGGGGTTTTGCTAGGAAAAAAACTGATCATGCTTATTTGCTGCAGACCAGCTCAGTTCAAAATACAGGCAGTCTTGCAGGAACTAGACTGGCTTATAATTGTTCTCCATGAGCATCTGCCTGGCAGAGTTTTGCAAATGGAGGATATTTTAGTAATACTCATGAAATGAAATCCATTGATCCCATTCTCCTGTTCCCTCTTAGAGGTTCCATACACTTAGAAAACTTGGGGCCAGCCCGGTGGTGTAGCGCTTAAGTTCGCACGTTCTGCTTCTCGGCGGCCTGGGGTTCGCCAGTTTGGATCCCAAGTGCAGAAATGGCACCACTTGGCAAGCCATGCTGTGGCAGGTGTCCCACATATAAATTAGAAGAAGATGGGCACAGATGTGAGCTCAGGGCCAGTCTTCCTCAGCAAAAAGAGGATTGGCAGCAGATGTTAGCTCAGGGCTAATCTTCCTCAAAAAAAAAAGAAAGAAAGAAAACTCTATTTGCTGTGGACAAATTGTTTGTCACAGATTCAGAAGTCTCTGAGACAGCTGCTCCCCTTGCAGAGGAGGATTAAGTCAGGGACGTCAGCCCACACCCAAACTCACTTGCTTATGGCACATTTGGGGCTCTGAGTGCATGTCCACCTAGGACAGCTGTCACCACCTCACCAGATCTCTGAGCCACCATCAGCTACGAAGGGTCAACGAAACTTAAAAAGAGATAAGATTAAACTGAACTATATCAGGTTATTTATTTAAGTGCATATGTGTAGCAAGAGCCCAGCTCCAGAAGGAAAGTATTTTTTTCACCAAATGCTTTCGTCCCTCTCTTGCAGTGAAATTACAGACAACCCTTACATGACTTCAATCCCTGCGAACGCTTTTCAGGGACTGTGCAATGAAACATTGACAGTGTGAGTATTACCAGTTCCACTGCTGCCAACAACTGAATTTTTATTTGGGCCATTGTCATATTTTCACAGGTCACCCAAGAACCATACCACCTTATAGTATGTGCTCTATAGTCTACCAAGGGTCGCACATAGTTAAATAAGAGTATTGCCTTATGGTATGGTACTCTGTAGAAGACGAAATGGTTTAGGTGACAAGACAAGAGTATTCCCTTATAGAAATGGTCAGCACACTTTATCTGTAAAGGGCCATTTAGGTTTTATAGACCACCTGGCCTGCGTGGCAACTGCTCAACTCTGCCATTTTAGGGCATTGAATATATAATACATCAGCTCATGAGCATGGCTATGTTCCAATAAAACTTTATTTACAAAAACAGGCAGTGGGCCAGATTTGGCCTACAGGCCTTTTGATATACTATTCTGTATTCTGGTATCTCCATTGTGCAGAGGAAGAACCTGGGGTTAAAACAAATTTAAGTGACTTTCCGAAGGTCACTGAGTTAGACAATGGTGCTGCTAAGGGCTTTTCACACTGTCTGCACTCATACGTTAACTCCGTCATCACAAACCATTATCCAGCTCCTATAAAGGGGTAATGAATAGAAAACATAGTGCTGCTCTACAGCATCATTTTTCCAGAGCTGGAATGGGTTCTGCTCTTTATGTTCAAAAGGAGATGCTTTATCAGGGAAATTCACAAAATGTTCTAATGGAGAAGATCCAATAGAGGTATAAAAGATAAGCTAATTCTCCAAACTGGTAGAGAATTCCCCTCTCTCGTGGAATTAGCCACAAAGTAGAGTTGGGGCTACATCCAAAGGATCCCTTCCTCTAGTTTCAGCATCACTAGCCAAGTTCAGGCCTCGTGGGTTCTTTGCTTGGATTGTCACCCAGCATCTGTTCTCTGGTCATACTACAGTCCAGGGGTTCTTTATCATATACAAACCTGAGTGAATTATTCCCCAGCAAAAGTCATCCAAGCTTCCACATAATTCTTCTCCGGGGCTATTTCCATGCCATTCTAAGTCTGTCAGTCTAGGCCGTCTGAAGCTATCGCAACCTCTGGGACTCTAACTACAGCAAAGCATTTCAGTTCATTTTTCTCCTGGAACCCTGGGGAGAGCTCTCTTGAAAAGACAAAGACTCCTTCTCAGCCATCATTTCATTTGACAATACAACAAAGACCTGGGTCTTAGCCTGCTCAGTCCCAAACCTCAAGGCCATTTACCTCCTCTGTAAGGGTTTCCATTGTGCCATTTATCACTCATTGTACATAAACCCCATTCTCAGTTTCTTTACAGAATATTACCTTCACTTTTCGGCATATTTTTCTAAGGACCCCATATCCCAAATAGACCTCTCAGGTGAGAGCTGCTCGTTGTCCCACACCTAGCATGGGGCCCAGGAGGCATCTGATAAACATCTGAGTGAAGGAACCTCATATTTCCAGAAATCTGGAGGTGGGAATGGCATGGGTTATCCATTGTCTTTTCAGATGTTTATTTCAACATTCCTGAAAAAGTCCTTGCTTCTTTGAAGCTCATGCTCAAAAAGCTAGAAACATGAAAGGATATGTGTCCAACAGCAGAATTTGTATCCATATTCCTGGTAGGATAGTTTGAATTAAAGTTTGCAATCCTTTTTCTTTCTTTCTTCGCTGTTTTTTTCTTCCTTTACTGTTTTCCCTTTTTAAGGCCTACTTGTCCAATAAGAGTTTTATTTAATCTCTGAAATGTAATTCCAACAAAGAAAATTTTTATTGTCTAAGACTCTCAACAGAGTTTGGGAAAATAGAAATACCAAATGTATAATTCTCACATCTTCATGAAAGAACTCTAGTTCAGGAAAAATTAACTTTTCCAGCAGAGTTTCCCAGCCTCTGGGCCTAGCATCACTGTGCATTGCAATCCTCCCCCAGGACACCTTAGTAGCTGGAATTAAACTCATTGTGTAATTATTTAAAACAAAGCAAAACCAAAAACAAACAAACATTACCTCTCAGTTCTCTGCAACTACATAGGATAAATTCAATTTTCAGTGTACTCCTTTTAACACAGTTGTCTCATAAGTGTCCCTCACTGTGTTAAACATTTATCATATTTTTACAGATAAGGAAACTGAGGATAATAGAAGTTGAGAAATTCTCGGGATCATCTAAAGTCTCTTGTGTGCTTCTTAATGCATTACCAGAGTTCTCAGGTGGTGAACTAGGTGGCTTTCAGAGTTCCTCTACAATTGCCACTAGCCGTGCCTGATTGTGGTCATGGCTGCCTTCTCTTATCTCTTGCCAGTAGCCCCCAATAACTCCCATACATTTCCATAAGTTCCCATGGCTGGGGCTTCTTCTCCTGCCGAAATGCCATATGCTTTTGGTGGGTGGGAAAAAGCTCTTTTGAGGTCAGAAATCCTGATTCCCAACAGCTCTGCATCAAGGTGGCTTTGAGACGTCACCTCCACATCTCAGTCTCAGTAACTTGACTAGGAAATAAAGGAGATACTTCATTCTGGAATCATTGTATGAATGAGTTAGTTGCAGAAACAGCAACAAGTTAAAACATTAAAATTTCCACAAAAGGGCCTGGTCTATCTACTTTCTTAGATTTGTCTTGGAAGTTCAATTAAATTCAACCCAGAAGCATTAAGGATTTAATCTATGATAAGCCTTGAGGATAAAAATATGGATAAAATACAATGTGAAATAACATTTTAAGTAGAAAAATATAAAACCTATGCATTCATGTGAATAATGTCTTTTAAAGTGTTCATCTTAAGGAGCTACAGTTATTCCTCCATTGTTGACTTTGGGTTAACTATTACCTGAAATCCCTGTTTTTTGAGTACATGTGGAACGTTTTTTAAAAGTCCTTAATGGTGGTAAATCTTTGTTCCTCAGAGTGAATCTGCTTCTGAGAAACAGCTTAAACTTACTAGGAGCTAAGTCTGGGGAGTGGGGATTCAAACTGGGAAATACTATCCTATGTCCCAAACAAGACATATTGTAAAGTTTTCTTGTGGAGCTTGTATGTGGGACCTGAGAATATTTGTTCCCATTTCTGACACTGAAGAAATGAAGTCCAACCTTCAGAAGAAGGCCAGCACCACCTCTTATAGGTCACTGATTTCTCCTCTCTCTGTTGATTGTAGGAAACTATACAACAATGGCTTTACTTCAATCCAAGGACATGCTTTCAATGGGACAAAGCTGGATGCTGTGTAAGTCAAGGGTAGTTATGGAAACCGCAATCCTCTCCCACACTCCCACTGCCAAGAAAGACCATCCACTGAGTCAGAATTCTGCTAGAGATAGGTTCTACCAGAGCATTCCTCAACCCCAGAGTTAGTATGACCAAGACTTGAGGATGATGTTAAGGAACTTGGCAAGAGCCAACTTAGTGGACATTTCATTAACTCCAATTCTAAATCCCAAAGTTTTTTTCCTCAATAAAATGGAGAACCACGGTGTTACCTTCAGTTAGCTTGTAGGAGCATGTGTATGTAAATATTCTTCTACTATGTATATGAAGTAAAAATGTGTCTTTAATTAACTTCAAAGCTGTTCAGAAAGTAAGGTTTTTCTTTTAGCTTTTTTCTGACATTTTCAGGAAAGCTGTCAGTTGATATTTGATTCACTCAGAAATAGCTGAGAAGCCATATCCAACTTTTGCCTTCCCCCTAAATAAATAATGCCAGGAGGAAGAGGTTGGCAAACAGATAGCCATTGACACGGGTTTCTGTCTTTGTTGTGCTTTTCAATTACGCGTTTGTGGTCCCAGTATCTACACCAGGGCATAAGTGTGTCTAAGAGCTTGTGGATTGGTTCAGCCATCCTGGTGTACCTTTTAACCTAATAACTAATAACTGAAAAATAGCTTTAGTCAAGTCTACTTCTCACACCATGGTGGACCAGTTAATTTGTAGGGCCCTCCTACTACAAACAACTAGATCATACATTTAAAAAAATACATTTTATGCCATAGCTCCAAGAGAGGGAAATAAAACAAAATAACAAACAAGGAGCTGAAAACAAAGTGGTGGGTGCTTACAGAGGGTGGAGTTCCCACAGGGGCAGCTGCGAACATCAGTGGTGCCAGGAGACCAGGCTTTAGCATAGTGAGAAGGCAGGCGAAGTGATGGAGACCTGAGACTCCTGGATTAATCCAGGGAACCTGGATGAGAGCTGGAGTGGTACTATGCTAATAGTACCTCCTGACTCCTGGCAGAAATACATGCAAACGTCGACGGAGGAAAGAATCCCAGTGCAGGCTCCCAGATTTTTTAAAGATTAAGATCAATCAAATATGAGCTCACGGTCAAAAATGACACACAGGAGAAGAAAAAACCACCATGGGTAAGAGTCAGCTGAAGCAACAAACCACAGATTTGTATTTGATTTGCTTTATAACACTTTATTGAGTATTTTTTAAATAACAATTATTATTTTTCAATTCTAGAACTTCTATTTGCTTTTAAAAAAATTTGCTTGCTCATTTTTGACAATCTTGTTGCTTACTCATGTTTTTGTGATTCCATCTTTTTTTCCCCTTTAAACATTTAATACATAGTCATTTTATATTCCAGAAATGATTATTGCAAAATCTGAAGGTCCATGGTTCTAGATCTGTTGTGACGTACGGTGCTTCTCAAAATTTGTTTTTTTAGATTTACAATGCAGAATCTGATTAAGTAGATCTGGGGTGAGCCCCAGATTCTGCATTTCTAACAAGCTCCCAGGAGATGCTGATGCTGCTTGTCCATTGACCACGCTTTAGCAGGGTGAGGTAAATAACCTGCACAACCATGTGCAGGGGCCCTGGATGCGAAAAAACACACATGTAGATTAAATGATGCTCTGGTTCCGGGATTAGGTAGTAGGTTCTGATGTTATTCTATTTTTAAAGAATAAATGCTAATAAGTTTTCAAGTCATTATACCTAAGCATGGCTTTCTCAGTTCCTTTTGAAATGAGGTCTCACTCTTTTCCAGGCTTTGGGTTCCCAGTAGTCTTTATCAAATGAAAAGTTGGAGTACCTTTTTCTAGATTGTCTAGTTGTGGGCTCATTCAGGCTGATAGTAGTCATTTTCTAAAATATATAATTATACAGGAAGTCTAAAAAAGATTCAATAACGTAACATGAATACTTCTACATCAAATTTATTTACAGTATTGGAAAGACCCTACTTCCGTATTAACATTATCACAGAAATCTCACACCATCCTTCATTTATTTTTCAATATATTTATTGAACACCTACAATGAGCCAGGTACCGTGCTATTCACTGGTGATACAAAGATGAATGGGAGCAATGTGCTGCCTGCCCACACTGAACACACATTCCATTGGGGTCAACTTGAGGGCAGCAATATTAAGGGTCAATGTACATTAGGGAGAAATGTACCTAATCCAAATATGTATTTCAGATTGAAAATATCTGAAAACATTAAATAGCCAATAACATTGGCCTCCCTGCTTGGAGAAATAAGCTTGATTTTCCCTAGATTTATCGTGTCTTTTAAATGATTAGCATTCGATTTTAATATTACATAAATCTAACCAAACTTTTTCCTCTTTGATTCAACTATTCCTAGCAAGCCATGACCCTTAGGGACATGATCTTCCCAATTCAAATTTTCAATGAATGAAGTAGGGAATGGGGACTTCTTAAAATAACTAAGACAGTTTGTAGATATTCAGGTATAAAGATTTCAGAAGACTGTCACACTGTTCTAGACACTGAGGGTGTCAAGATGTTAACATTAAGACAACAGAGAACCACATTAGCAAGGGCAGTGGAAGGGACAATAAAGCAACTTTCAACCAGAGCTGATTCAGAGCTTCTAAATTCGGTGTGTCCTGCTGATTCTTGCCTGAATCAAAACTACAAAGGACCAGAAACCAACATTAGATATAGGATAATTCACTTCTAAAACTTTTATTTTTGCACAAGCAAAAGATTTTAAAGCCGAAGATTAGGATCTATGCTTTAAATTATTTGCTTCTTTATCCTGCCATATTTAGGCATTAGAAGATATCACCCTCCATCACTCTCAGTTATCATTTTTTGACAGAGACTTTGAGTATAAAATTCAGACTTTAAGGTCTCCAGAGCATGGTTCTCAATATTGGCTGCAAGTTGGAATCACTTGAAGAGATTTGGAGGCACTGATGCCTAGGTGTTACCCCCAGACCTTCTGGTTTAATTGGTCTGAGTGTACCAGAGCATGGGGATTTAAAAATTTCCCCCTGTGAATCCGATGTAAAGGAAAAGTCAAGAACTGCTGCTGTTATCAAGCTTCTTGTCCAATAGTTACATTTTACCTATGAGCGGAATGAAGCCCGAAGTGAACACATGGCTTTGTTTTTTTTTAACGTGGCTTTTAAAATTTGATAGAGCTATCAAGTGGCCAAGCCAAAGCTGGGCCTGGATCCCCTGGTTCAAGACTCTTTTCCCTGTGCCCTGCTGGGATTCATTGTTGCTGACTTACCACCCACCACCAAGGCTTGGACACCCAACTCCTCTGCCCACTATTGCCTCTTTCCTAGCCCAGGAGAACGTTTGCACTCTTAGCTCAGTCTATTAAAGGCACAAAATACAGAAGCTAAAATATCTTGCAGCTGGGAAGAGTGGACTCATGTGAGAGAAAGGAGGCCACTCAAGACTCAAGGCACAACCAGTAGAAGTTTCAGGGAACAATCAGACCAAGCAACGGTCTCATTGTCAGTGAGAACCTGACTTTACTGATGCAGCAAGGTCACCAGCTCAGTGAGCTTCCAAATGGGCTCTGATCGGGGGACACCTTGATGGAAAGCATGGGATGGTAAAATGTGATTAAATTCAAAGAACTGGGGGTGAAGTTAGGCCGTGTTTGCTATCTTGCTTCAAACATCTCACAGCTGCTCATAATTGGCCTTTTGGTCATGTTTAGAGAGCTCCACAAAGACTTCAAGAGATTTCCAAAGTGAATCTCTGTAATCAGGAGACTACTGTGCTAAGTGGATCTCAGTGTAACTCTAGTAGCCGATTATTTTAGGGCTTTGGTCATAAAATCAGCCACAGATTATCAAAGGAGTTTAGAGACATTTTCTATTGAAAAGATGGAAAAACTAACAAGGGAATAATAATTTCTATCCCGGCTTCTCCCCAGCTTCTGTGGTAAGAGAAGAGATGGGCGAGAAAGCATTTCCCAAATTATGTTCCTTGAACTCTCTTTCCATGGCAAGTTAATGGGTGTTACTCTTTAAAAGCTATTCGTGACCTTAGAAAGTTAAACAAAGGTATACAGGTGGACTTCTCTGGTCTTTTAATAGAACAATCTGAATTACTAGTATCCAAGAGGGGGATATAGCGTGCAGAGTTTCCCAGGGAGCTCTTGGTTCCAGGAGCCTCTCTCTGAGATGGTGTTCCACAGAACACTTTTTGGGGAATGCTAATCAAAAGAATCTTTTAATACACCACCTTGTTGGGAGGCAGTTAAATTTAACAAGGTTTGTTCTAGAGGTGGCCTGTGGAGAATCAAAAAGTTAATAAGAGTTTCAGATCACCTAGTGGTCTTCTGAAATTAAACCTATGAAAAGATTATGTAAGGAGACTCTCTCTACCTTCCCACCAACTTTCTTCTCAGACCATACCATGGGTTCTGTGAAAGGCTCAGCTCATGGCAGAGTTATTCTGTTGCAGACAATGGATTTTACTTCACTGGTTCCCTGAAGTATAGTCTGTTCTAGTCACTGTAACTATCCTTGAAATACAGGAAAGAAATCAGTGCACCATTTTCACTATACTTTCTTGATATTTTTATGTAAAATATTAAAGTTATTTGGAAGAGTTTAACAAATGTGGGAAATATTTCTTAAGTGAGAATCATTTGCTTCTTGATTTTTAATAGTCTAGATTAGAGATCAGCAAACTTTTTCTAGAAAGGACCAGATAGCAAATATTTTGGGCTTTGTGGGCCATAGGATCTTTGCAGTTATTCAACTCTGCCATTGTAGTGTGAAAGCAGCCACAGACAATGCATAACAAATGAGTATGGCTGTGTTCCAGTAAAACTTTATTTACAAAAAACAAGTGGCAAGCAGGATTTGACCAACGGTGATAGTATGTGGATCTCTGGTCTAGACGAAGGTATTACATGAGGATGACCATTGTGTGATGAAATATGTGTTGTATTTCTCCTAATTCCTGGTAAAGGGCAAGCATGGTATCTGATAACCAGTTAATATCCAAAATATAAAAAGAACTCATACAACTCAGTACCAAAAAGCAAACAATCCGATTAAAAAATGGGAAGAGGATGTGAATAAACATTTTTCCAAAGAAGACATACAAATGGCCAACAGGTACATGAAAAGATGCTCAACATCACTAATCATCAGGAAAATGCAAAGCGAAACCACAATGAGATATCACCTCACTGGGATAGCTATTATCAAAAAGATAAGAAAGAACAAGTGTTGGCAAGGATGTGGACAAAAGGGAACACTTGTGCATTGTTAGTGGGAATGTAAATTGGTGCAGCCACCATGAAGAACAGCATGGAGACTACTCAAAAAATTAAAAATAGAACTACCATATGATCCAGCAATTCTACTTCTCGGTATTTATCCAAAGAAAATGAAAACATTAATTTGAAAAGATATGTACACTCATACAATGAAATGATGTATATTCATTGCAGCATTATTTACAATAGCCAAGATATGGAAGCAACCTAAGTGTTAATCGATGGTAAATGGGTAAAGAAAATGTGGTGTGTGTGTGTGTATATATATATATGTATACACGCACACACACACACACACACAATGGAATACTATTCAGCCATTAAAAAGAATGAAATCTTGCCTTTTGCAACAACAGGGATGGACCTTGAGGGCATTATGCTAAGTGAAATAAGTCAGAGAGAGAAAGACAAATACATATGATCTCACATGTGGAATTTAAAAAATGAAACAAAACAAAAAACCAAGTTCATAGATACAGAGAACAGATTAGCAGTTGCCAGAGGTGGGGGAAGAAGGGTGGGTGAAATGGGTGAAGGAAGTCAAAAAGTAAAAACTTCCGGTTATAAAATAAATACATCAGGGGGGATGTGATGTACAGCATGGTGACTATCGTTAATAATACCGTATCACTTGTTTGAAAGTGGCTAAGAGAATAAATCTGACAAGTCCTCATCACACACACTCACAAATTTTGTAACTATGTATGGTGTTTGATGTTAACTAGACCTACTGTGGTGATCATTTCACAATATATACAAATATCAGATCATTATGTTGTACACATGAAACTAATATAATATTACGTCACTTATCCCTCAGTTTAAAAAATCATTAATAAAAAAACAGCATGGGATAAAGATAAGAAGTATCTGGATAAAAATATTTTACAGTTTGAAAGTTCAGATCCAATCATAATAGAAAACAAAGATCTTTTTTCCCCATCAGTATTTTGAATCCAAACTTGAACCTCTGCTTCTGTTATAAAACAATGTTCCGTCTGTTCATCATTCTATCCTAATAGTTGATGGAAAATTATTTTTTCTTAGATTTAAGCACTTCAGTAAAAGATATACAAATCTAAGGTAAAAGCAAGATGATGGTCATGATAAGGAGCGGTGGGACTAGAGGAAGATAAAGGTTGAGCTGTAGATAGAGAAAACAAAGGTCAAGTTTCCATGGTAATAATAAAATAGTATTCACACTTTGAGATTTTAACATAGGACTGTTGCCTCTGGTCTCAATGCTAATTGTGATTTTAAACTAATGTAACACATCAGTATCTTATAATGATCCTAATAGTGCTCAAAGATTGCGCATAGCATGTTAGCAATTTGGTCAATTCCCCAGAAGTATGTTCAAATATCTTTAGGTTATAATTTAGATAATGTGTCATCTAAAAGAGCAATTATTCCTCATCATCCACCTCATGCCAATTTACTAAAGTTAGCAGATTTGACCTCATTTAGACCTACTTCTTTAGTGTATGATTGCAGTCAAGTTGGACAAGTTCCACATTGAGAACAAGCACTGATGCCTCAGCAGCAGTTGGGTAATTAGTTAAAAGTTCATGAAAATTATGGCAGATGTGTGAAGCACGTGGTCCTGTGATTTCACATGGAACCAAGCACACTGTCATCACTCAGATGTGAAATTAATAATAATACAAGCATCCCTTGCTCAACAGAAGTTGAACTGCTCTCAGTTGCAAGTTAAGTCACAGATTCATTCTCTGGAACCTCTGTTCCATCCTCTCTTTCCACACAATCTGGTGTGGGGATATATTGCTTATTTAGAATGTCTAATTCTCTGTATTGTATTTGCTACTGTCAAACTCCAGTAACTAGCTACTATCTGACAGTAAACATTTGGGCAGGGAGAAAAAATACGATTTTAATGTGCTGAGAACGTACCGAAACACTAATCACTAGGAACAGAGAAATCAACACAATTCATCTGCTAATTAGCATCACACATTAGCCGATTAGAAGCAAAACACTGCAGCTTGGAGCACTGGGAAGATGACGATAGAGAAGATTATAGGAGTAAGCAGGCTATTATTTCTCCTGGAGTAAGTATTTGAACAGCTTGTAGGATATGCTCCAAGGCTGGCTTTTACTGCTGCCTCTGGAAAACTTGAGCATTTTCTCACCTGTGACTGTTTACAGACAGGTGTCCTGATTTCTGCTACCAAAAGGATTTCCATGGAGCAATGAGGGCTGGGCAAGGCTTCCTCTTAATCTTTCAAATAGCCAAAGCTATGAGAGGGAAACACGGTTCCCCACAGAAGTGTTCCCATGAGAGTCTCACAACATAAAGAGGTGACAGCCCAAGTTTCCCCTACAGGGATGATGCAAAGCCAGCTCCATCTTGGAGCTGAAATGTCCCTTAAAACTCCCCCAGAGAGCAAAGCTCAGCAGCACCCACAACTTTCTTTGCCACAGTGACATCCTCCTCCCTCTGACATAGGTCACTTCCTCATCTAAACATAATATAGAAGGTGCCTCCAGCTACGAGTTACCTAGCAACTGAACTTTCATTTATTCATCCAGCATGTTTTTACGGAACGGCTGCTATGTGCCAAAAATGAGTCCAATGGGGAAGGATGTGAGCCATAATATTCTATCTAGAATAATGAGTTCATCAATTGGCTCTTCTTCCCCAACTCTTTCCTGACGATTTCATTTTTCTGACCACATTGTTCTTCCTTAACTGTGAGGTACACGGCACTAAAATGAGGGCAGGACTTCTTAATTCCCCTCCCCGCTCTGAAAGAGCTGACAGATCTTTTCTAGGACGAACTTCATTTCTTCCACTAAGTTCTCAAAGGAGCATAAGTCCTCCAGTGAAAAGGTGTTGAACATAAACATGTAGCATTGGCTGTATTATTTTTTAAGGTGATACCAGTTCTCTTCTCATACGTCCTTCCCAGGATTTGTACTTTAGAAATCCTGACTTTCAAGAAGTCTTTCCTTTCACCTCTAACTCTAAGACTTTCTGCTCTCTTTTAAGTTCACAGCATCCTTTCAAGAGATATTTTAAATGATCACACACCCCCTATAAAATAAGAATTGTCTGGAGTAAGTTACCCATATAACCTACCAAGATTTGTGACTGATTTACCCAAGCTAGTTTAGAGAATGTGGATTTCAGAGGAACCAGGATAAGTCACAGTCAAGGAATCAGTTTAACTAGACTGACATTCCCAGTAAACATTTGATAAATGGGGCTGATGGAAGCCTTTCTTCCTGGATATTAAGGCTTCTGTGGATGTGTTTCTCCATCCCATCCCACTACCTTCAGAGGGAAGGTAGGATCCTTAATCTGAACGCAAGGATAAAATCTTCCTGCATTATGACAAACTTTGACAATAAGGCAGTCCTCCAAACTGCTAAAGGCAGAGTGATGGTTTCATTTTTAAGCACCTAATTATCTCTAAGAGATAAAGTGCCCAAACAACCTTGTTGGTTTTAGAGAGCACGGCCTCCCCCAAGACTCAGTTCATCTCCGTTCAAGTTGGCTGTGCCCTCTCTCCATCCTCCTTCTCCCCTCCTGGACTCTGGCTGGCTTTCCCAGTTTCAAATCTTCTGCAGCTTTTCTGGTAAACGGCAATGCTTATCAACCAGCCTCCTTATCCTTGGGGGCGTATTGAATATCAGATGAAAACACTGCAGAATTGGACAAGCAATTATTTAGTTTTATAATAATTTCTAATGATTAGAGCAAGCCGATTTTCACTTGCAGCAGTCAGAGATGAGGAAAAACTGAGATGAGCTCACCAGTCCTTACTTGATTTTCAGCAGACTGGGAACAGAATGTGATCTGCAAGTTGCATGGTCCAAAGAATACAAAAAGAAATGCAAGCCAATGCAACATTTACGCTAAGCTTAGTTGTCTTTTTACAAAATCATGCTGGTCAAGATCTCTCCAGTTGTTGTTTCTTCAAAGTGGCTCTTGCCTGTTCTAGCTACCACTGACCAAAGGAATTCCCAGGACACAGTGGGTTCAAGGAGAGTCATACAATGATCAAATGAAGTCTGTGGTTGAGAGCCTTACATGATAGCCATTCATCCAGATGGCACAGATTGGCTGCAATAGCACCTTAGTTGGGTCTTTGCATATATATGAGATTAACTGACCCCCTCCATTTCAGATTTAACAGTGCCCTGGAAGCTTGGTGTCCAGCCGCTGCCTGAGGAGGCCATGTCTGAGCCAACCCCTCATGGCATTTTTTAACGAGTTGCCTTGTCACTGCCATCAAGAAAGTCAATTGGCCACCGCACCATATGCTGAGTCTTCTATTCTTTCATTCTCCTATTTTTTCCTTAAAGCAATCACGTGTCACCTTAAAAGTTTAGCATCACCCACCTCACTATTTTTGAGGAGAGGTGCATTGATTCTTTTATTCATTCATAGGTAGTTCTCAACCTCAATTTAAGAAAAAAAGGGAAAAAATTACAAAATTTATACCAATTTATGAGACCTCATTGTGTGGAGTTGTAGTACTTATTTGTCATTTGGTTAATCCCTCATCTTGTCCAGGAGGGGGAGACCTCATTGGTGGTTGGTAAAACTTCTTCCTCCAACTGCTCCGAGGAAGACCCATCTCTGGCTCCAAGGCTGCCCTCTCTTATTCTAAGTAAGTTCTATTCTCTACAAAAGACTGGAGAGGAGCAGAGCTGCTGGACCAGGAGAGGCCAAGGGCAGGAACCATATGGAAGCACTGTTCCTGCCTTTGCCTTCTGAACAGCAACAGAGGATGCTTCCCCTCAGGTCAGCCCAAATGAAGCCACCCTCCCTCTCCCCGTCTCAGATTCAGAGAAAGAGAGGAACAGCCAATTAACCAAGGAGACATTTCTTGTGGACTCTAGAGAAAGAATCTTGACTGCAAGTCCTCACGTCACACTATTATTATCAACCATTATCCTTCAGAATTTGCCATTATGAAGAGCAAATGCCATGAATAGAATGATGGAAACATTTTCCATATCTAAGTAGACCTCTCAAACTCTCTGCTGTATTCACTTTTTATCAACAGATGACCATTTACGAACTCTTAAATTGACTAGGCTATGTGGTGAGTTAATCTAAACATGTGCAAACTGAGACCATTTATAACAAGGATATATATGTGCTTTGTTTCTTTTTAGGTAATTTTTGTTCTCTAAAAAAGCTAGGGGGAAAAAAGCCAGTTTCAAAGTCCTTGGAAGCTTTTATCCACTTGGAGATAATTTTATGTTTCAGAATCACTTTGTGACTTAAATTGCTTCAAAAATATTTTACCCTCAAATGCCCAATGTGTTTTCAAAATGGAAAGATCAACGTGCGCATCAAACCCCTTCATGAAGGGTATACTCTAATCTTGTCTGCGTAACCTGTCCCCCTAAAATAGGATTATCAGAGAAAATACAAGCCGCCCAATTAAATTTGAATTTCAGATAAACAACAAATAACTTTTTAGTATAAGAATGTTTCAAAAATTGTATGCAGAATACTTACACTAAAAAATTATTCATTGTTTACCTGGGCATCCTGTATTTTATTTGCTAAATCTGGCAACCCTGCCTCGAAGAGAAGTTGTGAATCTCTGACAGTCCCTATCACCACTCACCAACTTCATTCCATTCCTAATTTAAGCCTAGTCTTCAAAAATAAATGGGACTATTGACTATTGCTCAATATTGAGAAACAAAGTTGGTATTGAAGAGGATTGAAAAATACAGTTGCCTTGCCAGGTAGATAGGGAATTAGGCAACTTTTATAAAATCTAGGTATGCAAACTAGATCATAAACAGGCTCACTTTCAAAGACTTCTGCTGTAATTAATGTATATAAACCTTGCACAATTGAAACCTAGAATGTTTTGAGTGCTTCAGCCATAAGAAGGTAAGGTGTTTTCCAAATTCTTAAAAAGCAGTTAATAGCTAGGGAGACCATGCTCACATTTTATTTTGGTATTCGTATTAATTTCCTTAATCTCACCTAATCTTCTTTCTCTCTCTCTCTAGTTACCTGAACAAGAATAAATACCTGACAGTTATTGACAAAGATGCATTTGGAGGAGTATACAGTGGACCAACCTTGCTGTGAGTAAGACATACAAAAGAATATTTCAGTCCTTTTTAAATTTAATTTATTTTTTTTGGAAGGGGGGCACTAAGAGGAGCAGCTGACGCTCATGGGTAAGGAATGTTGTTGTCTGGATAAAGGCTTTTGCTAGTACTTTTCTGCCAAGTTGTATAGGCTACTGCTTAGAAAACAGTCCTTGTTCGTTGAGACTCAGAAGGCACCATGCTCCACTGCACCATCCTGATGCTTGAGCAGGCAGTCATCTTGGTGTGGACGTTCTTGGAAGCCCTCTTGTGGAAAAAAGACAGACATTTTTGAGCAGCTGCTGTTGGCAAAATTCTGAGACACAAGGTCTACAAATAAGTGGAAAGAACCCTAGTCTTTGCAGAGAAAATGGTATATGAATATGTATTGCCTTGCACAAAGAAGGAAGACTGTAAATGGTAATTCAATTCATACCTGGAAGAACTTATCATCATTGGGGAAGATGGGATGTAAACATTTTCAAAAACAGCATGGAAAAAAGTACCTATTTGTGCATTTCCTCTGATTTATACCTCCACGTGCAGTCAGTGATCAAGTTCTGTCAGTGCTGTCTCCCTCAAGGCTTGTTATCAGCACTGTCTTCTCCATCCCCTTGGTTTGGCCTAGTTTAGAATCTCATCTTTGAGCATCTGTTCAAGTCCTTGCCAAAGTGGAACACAACACCCCAGGAGAAGCGCAAGACAATTAGGAAAGGCAAAAAGAAATTAGAGGTCTATTTATACTTATGTTTTTAAAAAGTAGAATAAATTAAGTTTTACTAATATTTTATATACAGATGACCACTGTCCCTCAGGTATCAGGGAATGGATGCATCCCAAGGGAACAGTGGGTGATCCAGTCTCAAGGACTTAAGATCCTCACTCCTTCACTTTTAACAATTTTACTTCACTTTTAGACTGAATGCACTCAATGAGGTGGGTTTATGGCCTTATTTTCTTAACACCTAGGCTCCGTATAAGAGGACATAGTTAAGCTGAAAATCTACTGTACCATAACGGGGTTCATTGTTAACTCAGAAAAAGTATTTAAAGGTATTATGCATTTTTCTTTTTACAAAAAGACAAATTTTTTTAAAGTATTGGCCTTTTATATGATTTTTTTTTAACCTGGAAGATATTTTTTAAAGATATCTTTAACTGCTCCTTCAAGATAAAGGTGATATATCACTAACAAATAAGGAAAGTTGTTGCTTTTCTAAAGAAATCTGTGCTGTGGAAAGAGTCTTTAGAAACAGATATCTGGAAACATTTCCATGTTATGTGATTTTCCTGGTGAAAATGTTGGATGGATGTCACTTATAAAAATCCTGTCTTGTTAAAATGAGAAATTGAATTTTAACCTGTTTTAAAATCTTTCAAATTAAGAGTGGCAAAGGGTTTAAAATCATTATGTACAAAATATGAAAATGAAGCACCTTCAGATCAGATTGCAAAAACAACTGATTGACATCCGAGAATAGGAATTTCAATACAAACATGCATTTAATTACTGAATTGGATTGAAAGATGATAATCTTAATTTAATAAGTAGAGCCAAGCCTGCCCTATTCCACTTGGAACCATTTATCTTTGTGAGGTAACTTTTTCAATTGACAGCCATTGAAACCAAAACCAAAATAAACTGAACCAGAAGCAGACATCTGGACAGCTATATCAGAAAGGGTTAAATAACAATTTTCAAAATTAGTGAAGTATATTTAATAACACTGTTTTCACTTTAGTGAAGTGTTTTTTAGATATTATTTATTTATTTTCATCTTATCCTTTTAAAATATATGCTTAGTGTGTTTTATAATGTATATAATGTAGTATTGCAGTAATATGTGTATAGAGCTCATAAATATACATATGTTAGAAATGTATACTCAAACACTTTTTACTTATAAATACATAAAATTGAAAGAATTTGAAGATCAGTGGTGTAGACCAGAACCACTCAAAGTGCGGGTCCTTTACAAGGCGAAGAGCTAGTCTCAGATTGTACATCAAAGCACAGCTTCCTTTGTGGAGAAAGTCTCCCCATGAGAGCAAAGTTGGCCAAACTAAACAGAGTGCTTAGTGAAGTAGCTGGCTTACATTTCAGCAGAAGCTTCTTACCTTATCAAGAACTGGTAAGAAACAGCCAATGGGCACTACGCTTTGAGTAGCATGAGTCTAAATGGCAAGTCTCCAAATCTCCCCTTGCCTTCCATCTTGGTCCCTTTAACCACAACATCCACAAAGCTCTGTGTGTTCAAATGCAAATAGAATCTTAAAACCCAATGCTGGTCTCCCATTCCCCTCAGGATAAAGACCTTAGTGTGGTACACAAGGCCCTGCTATAATTTTCAACTTTTCTCTAACACCACTATACACCCCTAACCAATGATCCATCCATATTCAACATTTTAGCTCCCCTCTTGCTCCAACCTACTTATATAGCTGTGCTAAACTCTTGCTTTTCCTACTGCTTGGAAACCCTACCACAACCTTATCTGTCTGATGAGCACTACTACCATTTTGACATTCAAGTAAAGATCTCCTCTCTGAAGTCATTCTTGGCCTTCCTTCTCCTTAGGGAAAGATGACAATTTCTTCCTCTATTCCCCACCACCTCTATGTATGCATCTCATGGCACCAGTAACATGTTTCTGCCTTTATCTCTAGGCACTCCTAGAGAGCAGGGGCTATGTCTGTTTCATTTCTACAGTTCTAGTTCATATTACAATGGCTGAAACACAGTACTAGTTTAACAAATGTTTGCGAAATTAATACAGTATACAATAAATATTTGAATCACACTTCGGTAAATGCTATAGTATTTAAATAGCAGTCACATTTTAAAGATAATATAGCATGTTGTCCTTAAGGGAGAGTGTCCATTTCTACTTCTTTGGAAGTGGTAAATTAAACTACCTATTTTTTTGTGCTGCTTAAAAGTTGTTTTGATAGTCTTGGTAAGATTTTTTTAACAAGACTCTCTAACCAAGTTAAGACAGGTGTGCAACTGCTTGAAAATGCCCTTCCTGCTTGCTAGAGGCATGCTCGATTATGAAAAGTGGACTAAATTCGGAGCTAGACCTGGAGGAGTTGATTCCTGGCTCCATCTCTAATTGTGAGACCCAAGCCTCAGTTTTCTTATTTGTCAAAACACAGTAACTAGAAGTAGTGAAGCTAAAATAAGAAAATAAATCTAAAGCACTGAGTATCTGCTTAGTAATGTTAAATATTATGATTACCTCCACTTCTTCCTGTCTCTTGACACTTCATTATTCTTGTCTTTCTTAACCGCTCTGATCACTTTTCCTGATTTCTCTCTAGAACTCCCGGCCCCAGTATTTCAATGGGGCTCAGTCCTGGGTGTTGGCTCTATCTCCTCTATATCTTCTCCTTTGGTTAAATCATTTGCTCTCAAATATTACGAGAATACAAATGATTTCTAAACTTCAGCTTTCAGACCTTCATTCTTATTTAGCCATCACACCTGCCTGAAAGTCCCTCACTCCTCCTTCATTCCTGCCAGTTCCCATCAGTTTCATTAAACTCTTCCCACCAACCTTTGAAAACGTACAGCAAACATTGACTAAGCACTTGCTAAACTCTAGACTCTTCATGAGGAGCTTTCAACAGGAGAAGGTCACTCATTGGAAGGCTGGTCAGGGAAAGCCTCATTGAGAAGGCGACAACTGGGAAAAGACCTGAAAGTCACAAAGGAGCAAGTTATGTGGCTATTTGAAGAAAGAACATTCTAGACAAGTGCAAAGAGCTTAATGTGAGGGCAAACCTGGTATGTTTGAGGGATAGTAAGGAGGCTGTTGTAGCTCAAGCAGAGTGAACTAAATAAAAAAAAAAAAAGCAGGAGTTGTAGTCAAAAGATAATGGGATGGGGAGAGCAACTTGTGGATGGCCTTAGAGGTCATTGTGAAATCTTTGATTTGCTCTTAGATAGAGGGGAGCCACTGGAGCTTTTTGAACGTAGCAGTGCCATGATGTGACTTATGTTTTAACAGGGTCACACTGGCTGTTGTGTTGAGAATAGACTGTAGGGGACCAAGCAGGAAGATTACTTAGAAATATATCAAAATAATGTAGGCAGGAGATGATAGCAGCTTGTACCAAGGTAATAGCAGTGGAAATGATAAGAAATAGTCATATTCTGACTGTATTTTTAAGGTAAAGCCAACATAATGTGCTGATAAATGTATATAGGGAATGAGGAAAAGAGAAGAATCAAGGACAACAGCCAGGGTTTGGTCCTGAGCAGCTAGACAAATGAGATCATCATTTCCTGAAACAGAGAAGACTGTAGGAGGAGTTTGTATGAGGGGGAAGAACAGTTTGAGGGACCTGTACACATCCAAGCAGGCAGTGATATGTATGGATGTGAAAGTTACGATAGAGATCCCCAGACCCAAGGATCCCCAGACCTTTGGGGGAAGCTGTAGACATGAAAAACAGAGAGGAGAACTTTAAAGGAATAGAGACAACACAAGAAACAGAAGAAAACTTTAGTAAAACATTATAACAAATATCCTCAGAGAGATAATGTTTTACAACCATAAAATAATTCCTTATATAAGAATATTAAGAAAACAAGAAAGAGCTCTTGACTCCTAGAATAAAACATAGGGAAAAAGCTCCTTGACATTCATCTTGGCAATGATTTTTTGGGTAGGACACCAAAACCACAAGCAACAAAAGCAAAGATAAACAAGTGGGACTACATCAAACTACAAAGCTTCTGCACAGCAAAGGAAACCATCAAGAAAATGAAAAGGCAACTTACAGAATGGGAGAAAATATTTGCAAATCATATATCTGATAAAGGGTTAATATCCAAAATATACAAGGAACTCATACAACTCAACAGCAAAATACTCCCCAAATAATCAAATTTAAAAATGAGCAAAGGACCTGAATAGACATTTTACTAAAGAAGACAAACAAATGGCACACAGGTACTTGAAAAGGTGCTCAACCTCACTAATCATCAGGAAAATGCAAATCAAAACCACACACCTGTTAAAATGGCTAGCATCAAAAAGACAAGAGAAAACAAGTGCTGACAAGGATGTGGAGAAAAGGGAACCCTTGTGTACTGTTGGTTAGAATGTAAATTAGCACAGCCATTGTAGAAAACGATATGGAAGTTCCTTAAAAAATTAAAATCAAAACTACCCTATGATCCAGCAATTCCACTTCTGGGTATTTATCCAAAGGAAAGAAACCATTTATCTTGAAGAGGTATCCACACTCCCATGTTCATTGCAGCATTATTCACAATAACTAAGGCATGGAAACAACCTGAGTGTTCATTTGATGAATGTATGGACAAAGAAAAACATGGATAAAGAAAAAAGATAAAGAAAATATTATTCAGCCATGAGAACTCCTGCCATTTGCGACAACATGGCTGAATCTTAAGGACAGTATGCTAAGTGAAATAAGTTAGGCAACAAAAGACAAATGCTGTATGGTCTCACTTATATGAGGAACCTAAAAAGCCAAACTCATAGAAACGGAGTAGATTGGTGGTTTCCAGGGTCTGGGGGTTCGGGGAAATGGAGAAATGTTAGTCAAAGAGTACAAAAATTCCAGTTATAAGATGAATAAGTTCTGTGGATCTAATGTACAGCATGGTGACTATAGTTGATAATATTGTACTGTATAACCTGAAAGTTGCTAGGAGAGTAGATCTTAAATGTTCTCACCACCAAAAAAAAGAAGCAGCAGTAACTATGTGAGGTGATGGATGTGTTAACTAACCTTATTGTGTTAATCATTTCACAATATATACATATAGCAAATCATCACATTGTACACCTTAAACTTACACAATGTTATATATCAATTATATCTCAATCAAGCTGCAGAGAAAAGAAAGAACTCTTGGAAATTAAAAATATGATAGCTTAAACAAAAAAAAATTAGGAAATTTTCAAAAATATAGTGGAAAACATTTCCCAGAAAAGAAAACACACAAAAAAAGATGGAATAGAGGAGAGAAAAGATAAGAAAATTAGAAGTTCAAACTAGGTGGTCCAACATCCAAGTAACAAAGTTTTAGGAGGAGCAAATAAAACAAAAAAGAAAATTGTGGGAGATTTCCTATAAATGAAGGAAATGAGTTTTTAGAATAAAAATTCCCACAAAGAACTCACATAAATGAAAAGAAGCTCATGGAAGTACATCATAAGATATGGAAACTGTGATAAAGAGAATATTCTAGAACCTTCTAAAGAGAAAAATCATGTTACTCATGAAGGCTGGAGTCCTGTGAATGCCATCAGTCCTCTTAGCAGTAACACTGAGAGACAGAAGATGATAAAGTACATCCTCCTAGTTTTGAGGGAAAGTGATTTCCAATCTATCTAGGATGAAGGTAAAATAAAGACATTCCCAGTCATGCAAAATCTCAAAAACGTGATTTCCCATTCACCTTTTCTTGGAGATAGACCAAGAAAGAGAAAAATGAGGAATTCAGAAACAAAGATCTACACTGGAAAGAAGCAAATGGAATTCCCAGGATGACGAAAAAGGGAAGTCCTGGGAATCTCGAGACTAAGACATCTACATCAGAGCTGAAGGAGGGCTTCAAGAGAAAGTTCTAGAAATAAAAAGGGACTGATAGATTATCTGACATGATTGACTGTATGAAAAACTGGCTTGAGAGGTGTTCTACAGAACTGTAAAGCATGTGGCAAGACTTAGCAAGAGGTCCATTCAAACCAAGATATGTAAATAAAAAAAGAGAGACAGACATTTCATGAAGAAGCAAAAAAAGTTCCGTAAGAAAGGAAATCACAATGTGAAGAATGGTGATAACCAAAGTACTAAATATGGGTTTAACTAAATATGTCCTAAAAGTATTTCAGGAGAGTCGAGGAGGTGTCAGGAGGATGTATGTTTGGGGTAATGAAGACAACTAAATCCTTATCTTCTATAATAGGGAGTCAGTCCTGAGGGTGTCAATTGAAAACCAATAAATCAAGAAATATTTACAGTTATGGAAAGGATATCAAAAGTTGAAAGTGGTTGCAAATGAACTATAAAAAAGCAAACAACCCAATCGAAAAGTAGGCAGAGGAGATGAACAGACATTTTTCCAAAGAAGATATACAGATGGTCAATAAACACAGGAAAAGATGTTCAACATCACTAACCATCAGGGAAACGCAAATCAAAACTACACTAAGATACCACCTTATGCCTGTTAAAATGGTTGTAATCGCTAAGACTAAAAATAACAAATGTTGGAGAGGGTGTGGAGAGAAGGGAACCCTCACACACTGCTGGTAGGAATGCAAACTGGTGCAACCATTGTGGAAAACAGTATGGAGATTCCTCAGAAAACTAAAAATAGAACTACCATATGACCCAGCTATCCCACTACTGGGTATCTACCCAAACAATTTGAAATCAACAATCCAAAGTAACATACGCACCCCTATGTTCATTGCAGCACTATTCACACTAGCCAAGACATGGAAACAATCCAAGTGCCCATCAACTGATGATTGCATAAAGAAGATGTGGTATACATATACAATGGAATACTACTCAGCCAGAAAAAAAGACAAATTCATCCCATTTGCAATAACATGGAAGGACCTAGAGGGAATTATGCTAAGCGAAATAAGGCAGACTGAGAAAGACAAACACCAGACGATTTCACTCACATGTGGAATATAAACAAGTACTGGGACAAAGAAAACAGTTCAGTGGTTACCAGGAGAAGAGGGGTGAGGGGTGGGTACAGGTGATGAAGGGGAGCACTTACGTGGTGACAGATAAGAAATAATGTACAACTGAAATCTCACATTGATGTAAACTATTATGAACTCAATAAAAAAAACGTTGAAAGTGGTTGCTTCTCGGGCATCAGAAAGAGACTGCAAGGAGGGGCTGCACACGAGTCTGCTGTTTGTATTATCAAGCTTCCAGTGTAATTTCCTTTTTAAAAACTGCTTAAATTTGCTTTTTGAAAAATTTGCTTTTTTAAAAAAAAAGCTTTTTAAAAAAAATTTTAAAAAATATTTTTTAATTTTAAAAAAATCAAATTTTTTTAAAAAGCCACGAAGCATAGGAAGAGAAGACAATGGAGATAGCAGCATTTGAGAGGCCAGTAGGAGGAAAGTAAGAAACGAACAAAGAAAAGTCCAGTTTCATTCGTCAAATTCCAAGCACAGTTGTCTTAAAATGCATATTAACTAATCGTGCATGCCCTTGTCATCACTCTAATGCGTGTCTTGAGCTTTTGTCAAAATCTTCATTACTTTATTTCCCACATACCTTCTACCCATAATTAGATTTTAAGATCCTGGAGGAAATGGACTATGTCTTAGACTTTTTGTAAATCTCCCACTTCAAAAGAGAAGACAGCAAGTACTCAATAAATATTTGATAAGTTGTAACTGAATATCAAATAGCCATGGTTTGGTTGTGTTTTGGTATAAAAGTGAATCTTGGAAAATCTTAAACTCTATCTAAAGAGAAGAGAATTGGGTGGTATATATATTTCTGCCTCATAAAGGTATTTGTGAAAGAATAGAGTCATCTCTAACAATCGACGAAAACAGTCAAACTTGCCCACTTAGTTTACCATCTTTTGTCAAGGTCATTTCTCGGAAAAGAATCTAATTCAGAACAGGTGAAACATCTAAAGTGCGATCTGTTCTCTGATCTCTGCTATTTTCTTTAAAAGCCTTTTTAATTTAGTTTAATAAGAGTTTTTACTTATTCATTTTTAATCAAGATATGCAATCTCATTTTCCATTTTTATACTTTCCATTTTTGATTATCTTGTTTTCTTTTAACGTTATTTTGAAAGAGAACCTCTCGGTGTCTGTAATCCCGAAGGAAAGAACACACTGAAATGCAATGCCTTCCATAATAACCAGAGTTCTGTAAGGTCTAAATTATGTAACTCACTCTAATGAGCATTTAACTTACTGTTGAAAATGATTGTATTATAAGAGTCCCACTTACTATTATAAGTATCACCTAAGAAGAGGAAATCTCTGTGATAACATCCTTGAGTTTGCGTTACATGTATCTACAAAAACAAACTTCAAAAATAAACTTTTGTTGCTATTAGCTGATCAAATTAACCATTTGAAAATCCAAGGGTCATGGCACTGCCATTTTGGTTTACAGAGATAGAAGCCTTTCTGTTTTTCTTTTTGACTCTCAGTCATCTTCATAAAATCATACTATCAGATGGCAAAAAAATTGTGACAGCGTTCTTTTTGGCGCGCCTAAACTCCACAGGTGTGTTGAATCACAAATGCATGATTTTCTAGGTTGATCCTGGGCAAAATAATTTTATTGAGGTATAATTTACATACAATAACATGCTCAGTTTTCAAGCAGTTTGATGAATCTAGCAAAACTATGTTACCCTACCTCAGCCAAGGCTTAGAACATTTTCATCACCCAGAAAGTTCTCTCATGCTGCACTCTCCCATAGACAACTACATATTTTTATTTTTAAGTGTAAAAATCTAGGAGTAAAATTGTCAGCTTGCGGAATAGATGTATATTTAGCTTTATAGGAAATACCGCCAAACTGTTTTCCAAAACGGTTGTCCCATTTTTTATTCACACCAGTGAGGTATGAGAGTCTCATACTGGCCAACCCATTGTATTGTCAATCTTCTTGACTCTAGCCTTTATAGTGGATGTAAAGTGGTAACTCGTGGTTTTACGTTGTGTTTCCCTGATGATTAATGATGTTGAGTATGTTTTCATGCACTTACTAGCCATTTGTATATTTTCTTTTGTCAAGTGTCAGTTCAAATAGCTTACTCATTTTTTAAATTGGGTTGTTTGTTTTTTTATTATTGAGTCGTGGTCCTGAGAAAAATTTTGGCCTAAATGAAATCAATTTCAGTCCTAACTACCAGCCCTTCACCATCCCTAGTTTCTCTTCTCTGTCCTTTTTCTCTTCCCTTTCTGAGAAGAAATGGCTACTCTGAAACAAATTTTTGCAAGGTATTCTTTTATTCATTTATTCTACAGGGATTTTACTGAGCACCTACTGAACACCATGAAAAATATAAGGATAAGACATAGCCTCTACTTTTAAAGAGATTACAATCAAATTCAGGAGAAATGTGAATAAGTAACTGTATTATAAGTTTAATGTAAAAATAACCATAAGAGTGCTTTAGAGAATCAAGATACCCTTTCTTAGGGTGACCAGCAAATGTCTCATTAAAGGAGGTGGTATTTGACATGGGCTTCAGATGAGGGGTAGAATTGCAACAGACAGAGACAGAGTTATGAGAGAAAGAACAAAGCCAAGTCTACAGGAAAACATAGGATGTATTCAAAGAACAAAACAACAACAACAATATACTCGGGGCAAAAGGACAGCATCTGAAAAGTGTGTTGTGTTGAAATGGTATTGTGAGGAACATGACCTGACTTTCCAGGTAAGGGTGACCCATGAAGGGTCACCGTGAAAATATTAGTAATAGTTGCACAACCCATTACAGTTTGTGGCCCTCTTCAGCTCACCCCCATGCCTTCTTTCCTTTGCCTCTGCCCATGCTCAGCCCTGGCTGTATTAGTTCTGGATACCTCTGTCCCAGCCACTGCACTGGGAGTGCTCATCTCTACCTCCTGGCTATTTGGCAGGCACTGGACGTCCCTCAGAGGGAAGGGAGATAGAGCCCAAAGTCCTAATCAGCCTGGAGTTCTTTTCTTCCTTTCTGTGCTTGCTGAGCAGAGCCTTCAGAGCAGCTCTCTTAGAGAGGAAGGGAACCTCCTAAGGGTAGAAAACCAGAGGAGGTTTGTCTGCTAGGCTGTTCTGCTCATGGACCGTGAAATGAGTTGTAAAGACAAACAGACCACCTGTAGTGTCCAGCTTGGACACCAAGTCAGATCCAGGCCAAGGGAGCCGAGTTGTTGGGGAAGCAACTGGAGCAGGTCATCCCTCCTAAGTCACACATCCTCAGCTCCAGAGGGACAGCAAAGGAGAGGGTCTGCAACCATTTCGTGGGGAGCTGCAAGGAAGGGACAGAAGAATTGAGAGAAAGAGAGAATAATTATCTTTCCAGAATTGTGTGCATGCTGGCTTCTTGCTGAGAACAAGAGGATGGTCTAATTCAGCCCTAGGAAACTTCGGACTAGAGGAGTTGTATCAACAACTCAGGATACTTAGTTCCCCAAAAAATCCAACTTTATTTATCAGTAGCACCTCTTACTACCATAGCTACTGATATGAGAAAAAAGGATTGACACTTTAAGCCATGGCAATCTATAATGATAGAGTTACTTTTCATAACTATTGAAAAATTTGCAGAGCATTCTCCAACTAGGAGGCTAAATCTTGGTAGGAGAAAGATGATGGCATTTTTGCAAAGATCCTCAAAGTCATACAAACCTTTGTATTTCTTCAATTGACTAAAAGTGCAACTACTGTTGTCCTTAAAAGTTTTTTACTTGAAATAAAGAAGAAGTTCTCCAAAGCACTGACAGCCACTGTCTTAGAGCAATGGCCTCAAATGATCATGCGTTTTTACATCAGGAGATTCAGTGTGAACAAATGTTTTCACATCTATGCCAAGCCAAAAAGTAAACTAGAATGACTTTTCAGCTCTAAGAAAGAACAATTCACAAATCCATTAACTGCTTCTTGTGACCTGCTTTTGCTGAAGTTTATTGTTTAAGTAAGGGCTTTGTACCTTGATCAAAAATGATAGAACGTAAAAGAGTATTTGCTGAGTCTGAATCCTAGGAAAACAATGCTTGCAAAATTTTCTAAACCATATAAATTCTCAACAGTTTTATTAACCAATCATTGCTCTTTAGCAAGGAGCCCTCAACAGTGATGAATCTTCAGAACAAAAAGCAAGTAGGAGCACAATTTTTTCCTTGCAACTTTAAGTATAAGTAAATCTACCTTCTAGCGAGTTAGACTCTGTGCTAAACATTTTTACATAAATTATTTTATTTCATCCTATAAACCCTACAGGATTCTGACCTCTCCAACGGCACTCTTCTCATAATTTTTGGTGATTTCATCCATCTCAAGTCTCAGTTATTTGTGGGATGAAAGGAGAGAAATGAGGTTGCGTAGGGCCAAATAGACGAGGCAAAAATCTTGCGGACTCCGTTCTGTAGCAAGTTTTACTCATGATTTTACAATCAACTAAAACATGCTGGCAACAGGCTAACTGATAGGAGGGGTAAGTCAACCTGGGATTAAAGTTTTCAATAAATAACCCATAAATATAAACAAAAGAAGCAGTTTACGGTATGTACAATTAGGCACTCAATTCTTCCCAAGTCAATATGGGTGCATACTAAGTTCTTTGACTGTTCCGGGATTTTTGCTCTTGGAACAGATAGAAGGAATGAACAGTTAAAGGTTTTCATTCTGACACACTATCTCTACCAAGTCTCTGAAATGCATTTGGTTAATTATGTTCTGCTTCTGAGTCTAAAAGAAATAAACTCTTGAAAAGAAAGTGGACTTTTCATTTCTCACAGTTAGCATTGAGGCCAATCCTTTTGCCACTATAGCGGTAGTCATATTGTATGTGTGTTGGGAGTGGAGGAGGAGAAGGGAGAGGACTCAACATAGAGGAGAAGCATATCTTTGTGTTTCAGTATCTGACTATTGGCAATAAATCACTCTCATTTCCTCTCATCACTGTGCATAGAAGCTCTGACCCTACTGAGTTACAGTATACAAGTAGCTTTTCATTACAGGATCCACTATGTTGAGACAGTATACTCTGTGAGATTTCATAGTCATGGAAGCTATAGGCTTAAAAGAAATTTAATTATTCAAACTCGAGAGGGAGAAAAAGAGGATAGCGGTGATATCTGAGTTATAAAGCAATTTTGATGGTACGCAAAGACTTCGAGGAAAGATTGGTAATTATTATCATCTGAATCTTGAGACGAGCATCCTATTAATAATAGCAGCCATTTTTGAGCATCAGCTATGTGCTAGGTTCTTTACAGATAAGTATCACCTTGAGTCTTTTTAACTATTCAACAGTGGGTGTTATTGTCCCTATTTAACAAATGAGAAAACTGAGGTGCAGAGGTAGCAGGTAAGTTTCTAAGGTCACCCCGCTCTAAGTGGTGGTGTTAAGATGCAAAAGCAGCACTAACTCAGAAACACCATCTCTTCCTTGCACACTGGGACAACCCCTTTCACGTATGATTATTCTTGCACCTATTGTAATTCTCTGACTTTGCTTGATCATTTTCTTAAATTTCTACTTAAAACCGTTGAGTTCTTTATCATCTTACTCAGAAGAAAGCCAAAGTGCTCAGAAATAGCCTTCAAAGACCTATGGTGTTTGCCCCCCACTCACAACCCAATAGCTCTGATCCCATCTCCTACTTCCTTCCTTCTCACCACTCCACCCTAGCCACACTGAACAGGTCCCCGCAGGTGTGTTCCCTCCTTAGGGGTTGTTCACTGTTTCTCTACCTAGAAGGCTCATCCCCCAGATATCCCTGGGCCTTGCTCCTTCACCTCCTTCAAGGTTTTCCTTAAATGAAAGCTTCTCATTGAGGTCTTCCCTGAACACCTATTTAAATTTGCCTGCTGCTTTATTATTTTATTTATTTATTTTACTTTCTCTGCTGTATTTTTCTTCATGATGCTTATCACCATTTGACATTCTAGACATTTACTTACTTAGTTACTCTCTGTCCCCCTCCATTAGTATATAAATGCAATGGGAGTAGGGGGTTTGTCTACTTTTTCCCACTGTTGTAACCCAAGTGGGAGTATACTTATACAATGCCTCGCATGTAGCAGAAACTCATTAAATATTTGATGAATGATGAATAATTTCAAGCCAAAGCAATAGGTGGGGCAAGAAGAGTTTTACTCTTCTGTTCCTCAGTTGTTTGTCTTGGCATTAAAGTTACCGTAAGAACACCTCTTTCCTTATGGGTTCTCTGAAAATGAGCAAACACAGTAGTAAAGTGGTACATATGAACAACTTGCAAATTCACGTTGCAATTCAATCCTCCTGTGAGAAGATTAAAGACACTTACTTGTGGGCAATGACAGCTTTGAGGGATCTTAAAGTAGAGTACTGAATTTTAAAACATGCTAACTATTGACTCACATCCTGGGAGCATAAAGAGTTTATATAAAATAGAGCTGAGATGGATGTCCCCCTTCCTGTTCCTGTTGCATTTGGATCATTATCCTTCCCTCCTCCTTAAAACTGCTCCCCAACTTTGACTCTCATGCTGTCGGACATTACCGGCCAAATATCTTTTTGTTGTTATCCATGAACTCCAAAGTCATTTTGTCTCATTTCTTGAAGATTTCAGCTACTGATTCACTGTTACTGACTTCCCTAAAACTATTCCTCTCATAATTTTTGGTGATTTCAACATCCAAAGGTTCATCTTTCCCATACCTTGCCTCTGACCTCCACTCCTCCAGTAAACTTGCCCTCCACTCTACCTCCAGACTTCACTTCCATGGTCATACCCTAGACTTGTCATTACCAACGACTACAAACCCTCCATAATCTGTCTCAAACATCGTGCTGTCTTTCCATCTCTTTCCTTCTGATACATTAATTCCTTTGGTCCCTGTAGGATCTACAATCCATTACTAACATTTCACTATCTTGCATCTCTCTTGTGTCCTCTCTTCTTTATGCAGTTTAAATTCCATCATCTATCATTATAAATACTGACTTGTACACAGAGCCAACTACCTTGCCCCTCTCACTTATCATTCTTGCCTGGAAAAACCCTACCTTCGTTAAATCCAACTATCCCCCTATTATGGGCCTGGACTTTTGCAGGTAACCTGGCAAGTGATTTCACTTTAATCATTCACCCCAAGTGGGCCCTAAGTGCTGTACAGCAATAACACCCCATTTTCCCGCTTTCCCACTGTCCTGGATAAACATGTCATTTCTTCTCTTTCATTCTCATGCCCAGCTGACTTCCATTTCACTGAGAATAAAATCAATCAGAAGAGAATTCACTCTCCCATTGATGCGGGGTTGGCGAGCCGAAGAGTCAAAAGAAAGATTTCTTGGACTCTCAAAGTCTGGCAGTAGTGCTCTTTTATTTAGAGAATAGTGTGGAATAGCATGGGGACAGGACCCATGGGCAATCAGAGCTGCTGCTGCCGCTGCTGCTGCTGCTGAAATGGGGACAGGACTCATGGGCAGTCAGAGCTGCTGCATGGGGACTGGACCCATGGGCAGGAGGAGCTGCTGCTGCTGCAAACATGCGTTGAGAGTAGGGCTAAATTTAAGGCATAGGTATGTGAGTTATCTCTTTACAAGACAAAGGAAAGAATATGTAAAAAGAGTTGTTAAAATGGTATCACTGCCAGTAGGGTCTGGTTATTGGGTGGTCCTATAACTTTTAGATAAGAATCAAATTGGATTAAGTAAATGGCAAAAGCCACCACTTAAATATTATCTTCAGCTAAGACAAAGGAGGATGTTGGGGGTGGGGAGTCAGTTACATGAGGTTGCCAGACAGTAAACAACTTAAGTCCTTGCCTTCCCCATTAAGAGTTTCCAGAGATAAGGCCATCCCGCCTTCCTCCTGGTGCAGAGAGGGAGACACCCCCCAACAGATGGAGACTTCCTTCACAAATGCAAATGTCTCTCATAAAAGGGCAAGCAAATTCCACTCCTCAGAGCCTCCTTCTCATCTGCAGTTTGTAAAAGTAACCAGCCTAAAATCCTCATCACCATCACTGCATCTACCCATCTTCCTGCATTTATGTCCACGTCCTCTGTCTCCTCTCCCGTATCCCAAGTCACTTTTTGAGGCTGGCTCCTTCACCCAGGTCCTGGATCCCATGCCCTCTCAGCAATTCAAGAGCATCACTTTTGCAATCCTCTCCCTTCTGTCCTATAATAGAATCTATGTTTTCCTCTTTACTGGCTTATCCCTAACAGCATTTAAACATGCTAGAGTTTCTCTCATCTTAAAATAATATTTCTTGAGCTTACAGATTAAAAGACCGCTAAGAGACATATCAGACACATGCAATATCTACGTCTATTTGGATCCTGACTCCAATGAGACAACTACTTTGCCTCTCTTGGAACACTAATTGAATATTTGATGCCTTTAAAGAGTTAATATTATTTTTAGGGTTTTTTAATTTTAAAAAGATTCTTTGTCTTTTAGGGCTATATATCGAAATATTTATAATTTAAAACTTTCCCTTCAACTCCATATCTACTTCTGGTCTATTTATTTGTGCCCTTTTGCAGCAAGACATCACAGAAGAGTTGGCTACAGTTCTAATTCTTCTCTCCCATTCTCTGTTAAGCTCACTCCAATCAAGTTTTCACCTCCCACCACGCCACTGAAACTGCTTTTTTTGAGGTTACCGGTGACTTCCACAGTTGCTAAATCAAATGGCCAATTCTTTGTTCTTATCTCAGAAGCATTTAACTCAGTTGATGACTTGCTGCTTTTTGGAATACCTTCTTCTTTTGGCTTCTAATATACCACTCTCTTGTTTTTTCTCCACACCTCTGATTGCTCCTTCCCAGTCTCCTTTTCTAGTTCTTCCTGTTCTTCCTGATTTCTTAATGTTGGAGTGCCCGAGGGTTCCACCTTTGGCCTTCTCTATCTTCATTCACTTCCTTGGTGATCTCATCTACTCATATGGCTTTGCATAGTGCCTATGATACTCAAATAGAAATCTCCAATCCAGACAACTCTCCCAAATTCTAGACATATAACACACAGCCTACTTGACACTGCCGCTTGGATGTCTAACAGGCATCTCAAACCTGACCTGTCCAAAACTGAACCCCTGTTTATTCCCTCCAAATCTGCTTCACCTGCAGGCTTCCCCATCTCGGGAAATGGCAACTCCCTTCTTCTAGTTGCAGACCAGAAATCATAGAGTCATTCTTGATTTCTCTCTTTCTCTCATACCCCATATCCAATCCATCGGAAAATCCCATTGGCTCTGCCTTTTAAATCTGTACAAACTCCAACCATTCTCAGCATCTCCACTGCTACCACTCTGGTCCAAGGCACCATCCTCTCTGTTGTTGGTCTCCTTCTTTCCACTCTTTGCTCCCTTCGGTTTACTTTCAAAGCAGTGGCCAGATTGATCCTTTTAAAATAAGTGGGATTATACCATTCCCCTGAAGGCTTTTGATCTCACTCTGATAAAAAGACAAAGTCATTTTGATGGCTTGCAAGGTACACGTGATCTGGCTCCCCATTACCTCTCTAACTTCTTCTCTCACATTTCCTAACCCCTCCCACCCCCACACTGTCCAGTCACACTGGCCTCCTTGCTTGTTCTAACATATCAGGTACATTCTCACCTCAGGGCCTTTGCACCGACTGGTCTCTCTGCCTGGAATGCTCTTCCCCAGATATTGACATGGCTGTCTCCCTCATTTCTTTCAGACCTTTGCTCACCTATCTCCTTACTGAGGCCTTCCCTGACACCCTCCCCCATCTCAAATTGTGACCACACTTCTGGGCTCTTCCTTTCCTCTTCTCTGTATTCCTTTTCTCCATGATACTTTTTGCCATCATCTAACATACTGTGTGTTTTACTTATGTTTTTTAATTGTCCCTCTCTCCCCACTAGAACGTAAGCATGAGAAGAGCAGGAATTTCTGTTTGTTTAGTTTACTGCTATAGCCCTAGCATCTAGAACTGTACCTCACACATGGAAAGCAATCAATAAATACTTGATGAATAAATGCATATCATGTTTTTAAATTCTTTTAAACAATTAGACAAGCTCATTTCTTGAACTTATTGAACTTTTAAGCCCTTATTTTTAATTCAGTACTAACAAGTTAATTAAACTGCCTTTTAAGCAGTAAATAAATCTTCTGTCTGCTTTAGATGCATTTTATCTGCCAATTTACAGACACGACTACACGTTTTTAATGGATCAGCTTCTACATATTGACCTTTAGAAAAACCCACATTCATTACAAGCAAACATAAAAGAGACTTGCAATTTCTGCTGAAACCTTGGCAAGCCAATTAGTGCTTATTTAATTTGCAAGTGAATTCATCAAAATTTAATCTTAAAAAATAATCAATGACAAAATATCTCACAAAAATGGAGCTTGTTCCAATGTTTTGGATGTTAGAGTACATAATTGCTTCTGAGGAGCAATTCGTTCTTCCTATGACATCAAATATCAGTTGGCTCTTATTTTTTTTCCTGGCATCGTTAAAATTTGGTGATATTCTTACCCTGTATATAACCCAGCAGGATTCACTCTTTCCAAATTCAGATCCTGTTACTTTCATTAGACACTTAACTTGAGACGGTTCCCATGACCTAGGCAATTAGACTTCAAACTGTCTGCCAGGCTCAGCTCAGCTGCATTCTGTTTTGTGAGTAAATACTTGCTAGAGACAAATTCTCATGAAGCACAGTGCCCATCGCTTGATGAGCTCTTTGTGGAAAATGCCAGAGTTACTAAAAGAGAGGGAGGCCCTCCAGCTTGTAGATTTCCATCCATATGGCTGCACTTACAAATGAATTTGGGTCCCTTAACTGCTGATAGCTACTGTCCATATTCTTCTCACTGTGAAACAGAATTTTAAAATTTTACTATATTTTGCAGGCTTCATTTTAGAAAAGAAAGTACATTATTAGGAAATTCTGCATTCAAAGTGGACAAATTAAAGTTTAGGTGAATGAGAAAAGATACAGCTTCAAATAACTTTAAATGTTCCCTGCCTTGTTGAGTTTGGGAATTTCTTCAGACTGAAGATCTTTCTCCATCATCTCCAGAGTTGGGAGACTGTCTAGTGTGGCTCAGCACTCAACAGGTATTTGTTCTAAGCTCTTGCATAGTTTACACGCTAAATGAATTAATGACTAAATGATAAAGATGAGGCATTGAACCTAAGCTTTTATTTCCTCTCCCTCTTGAGATCCCCCTAAAAAAAGGTGGGAAAAGAATTTTTAATATACATAAATCCACAAGGACAAAGAAGGCAGGTGAGGGCACATGAATGGTCTGGAGAGCTACAGAATTCTGAAAGAAAGAAGGCCTAGGAAATGGCAAGCTAAACTCAGAGTCCTCACAGGGAACATACAGAGGCAGCACCTTGCCCTTTAGAACCTCCGAGGGGCATGGATTTAGAGGTGATGGGTGTGACATGTGGCAAGAGTGAGACATGCATCTAAAAACAGAAGGATTAATAGAAGGTCTATATCTGGAAATGTCAACCCTCTGCCCCATTCAGGCAAAATGCCAGCAGCCAAGCACCTCCCCTCTAACCCAGAGATTTGAAGTCTCCTCTCTGAAGAAGTTGAAAAACTTTTAAATGAAAAAGACCTCCACATTCTACCATTTTAGAGTCCAACAACATAAACATAATGGCCAGCTCCCTATACAGTTGCCCTAAAGCAAAGTCTACTAGTGGACAAGCTCCCAGTCAGATTTTCAATGCCTTGCTCTTCAGCGTGAATGTGCAACCAAGAATCACCAGCCAAAGAATGGGTGTAGCATGAAAGATCAAACCAAAATAAACAAATGGGGCAGAATGAGCCTGGAGGAACCCAAGACATTGCAGAGAACAGAAGAGAACTTTTAACAAAGCGACAATTAGTGACCTGAGATAAATCTGAAAAGACATTTCATCCCCGTAATGATAACAATAATGGCAAAAATGATAATAATAGCTAATGTGTATTGAAAATGTACTGTCAGCTACTGTTCCAAAAACAAGTGATGAGGAAACTGAGGCACAAAAAGGTTAAATGACTGATAGTAAGTATGGAGGCTGGGATTCAAATCCAAATAGTCTGAATTTAAAAGCCTTGCTCCTAAGCACCCTGTGTGCTTCCTCAAATATGCTATAGAAAGGGAAGAGAAAACAAAAAAGTGGCCTTTAAAATGTATTTATGTGTTTGACAAATATGTATTCAGAGCCTTCTGTCTTCTAAGCACTAGTCTAGGTGCCAAAAATACAGCAATGAACAGAACAGGCAGCATTCCAGCTCTCATCAAGCTAAAACTTAAAAATTCAAAGTCAGGCACAGAAAGGCAAATACTGCATGATCTCACTTATATGTGGAATCTAAAAAAGTTGAACTCACAATAACAGAGAGAATCGTGGTGGCCAGGGGCTGGAGGATGGGGGAAATAGGGAATGTTGGTCAAAGGGTTCAAAATTTCGGTTATGCAAAATGAATAAGTTCTGAGGGTCTAACGTGTGGCATGATGACTATAGTTAATAATACTATATTGTATACTTGAAATTTGCTAAGAGAGAAGGTCTTAAATGTTCTTACCACACCCAAAAAAATGATCACTATGTGAAGTGATGGATAGGTTAATTAGCTAGATTGTGGTAATCATTTTACAATGTATATACATATCAAAAATCATATTATATACTGTAAATATATATAATTTTTATTCATCAATTATACCTCAGCAAAGCTGGAAACAAAAATTTTTCTACATTAAAAACTAATTTTTTAAAAATTCAGTAGAAGAGATGGAAGATACAGTCAAAGAATTCTTCCAGAAGATTCAATAAAAATAATAGGAGAAAATTACAGGAAAAAATGTCTAAGATCCAGAAGATTCCTTTTCCACTTACTAGGAATTCCAGAGAATAAACAAAGAAAATGAGATGAGTGTCTTATCCTGGAAACAATACCAAAAATTGTCCTGGAACCAAGTAGTGCAGGTCTCCAGATTGAAAGGGCTCCTCCACCCCAGTGGCCGGGAGAATAAATGGAAAAGATCTACATCAAAGCACATTTTTGTAAAATCTCACATCAGAGACAAAGCGAGGGCCATATAATCATCACACAATATATCCGTGTATCAAATCATCACATTGTACACATTAAATTTACATATGTTATATGTCACTTATATCTCAATAAAGCTGGAAGAAAAAAAGAAGAGGTGCCAGCCCCATGACCGAGTGGTTAAGTTGGCGCGCACCGCTTCCCACGGCCGGGGTTTCACGGGTTCGGATCCTGGGCGTGGACATGGCACCGCTCGTCAGGCCACGTTGAGGCAGCATCCCATGTACCACAACTAGAAGGACCCACAACTGAAAATTCACAACTATGTGCTGGAGGGATTTGGGGAGAAAAAGGCAGGAAAAAAAAAGAGGATTGGCAACAGTTGTTAGCTCAGGTGCCAATCTTTAGGAAAAAAAAAAGAAGAAAGAAAAAAAGAAGAAAGAGAAGGCTATAAAAGCTGCCAGAGAGTAAAAACAAGTCAATGACCAAAGAAGAAGAACCTAAATTGCATCATTCTTACCAAAAGCAACATTAGGTGCTGGAATGCAATACAGCAAGCCTTTAGAATTCTGAAGAAAAGTGATTTTCAACCTAAAATTTTATAGCCAGGTAAAGTATCGATTGAATGTAAAGGGTAGAAAAAAAGTGATTTTCAGATATGCAACGACTCAGAAAATATCTACCTCATATAGCCTTTCTAAGAAATTACTTGAAAATGTGCTCCAGTTAAATGAGGGAGAAAATCAAAAAGAAGACGACACAGGATGAGGAAGACAGTCCCACTGGGGAGAGGGGTGGGGACACTCTTCTAAGAAGCTTGAACTTCATCCTGTAGACATTGGAGGAACCATGGGTTTCAAGCTGGAAAGCAATATGATGAGATCCATGTTTTAGCAAGAATATTCTGTCCTAAGGCTCAAGGTGGAATTAGTAGATTTCTGGGAGACGAATCAGGAAGTTTTTGCAAAAGTCAGGTGAAATGTAACTGAGACCTAAACTAAGGTGGTAGCAATGAGACCCATGAGACTGTAGACGTATGAACAGCCAAGCTGACATCTGATCAGGGGGTTTAGCCCGATTGCATTTTACTGTAGATGTTCATGTCATAAACGTAGGGCAAGGGCAAGAGAGACTCCAAGGGGACACGAGCCCTGGAAGATGGTGGACGGAAGATAGGAAATAAAGAAATACCAGAAGGCTTGGAGGAAAGAATCATTCCATTTGGGATATTTTGAGTGGAGAGGCTGTGCTACATCCATTGGGAAGTACGAAGGAGCTCCTACCTTCCTTTCTGATAACATCCAGACTGTCTGATTAAAACTGCAGATCCCAGGCCAGCCCCGGTGGCCTAATGGTTAAGTTCAGCACACTCCCTTTCAGCAGCCCGGGTTCACTTCTGGGGCATGGACCTACACCATTTGTCTGTCAGTGGCCATCCTGTGGCATCGGCTCACATACAAAAAGAGGAAGATTGGCAAGAGATGTTAGCTCAGGGTGAATCTTCTTCAGCAGAAAAAAAAAAAACCCTGCAGATCTCTGCAAGAGAGGTTAAATTAAAAAAAAAAAAAAAGGAAAAAAGCAGTTGTTCCCCTTGTTTGACTCTCTAAGTGTCGAGGCAGCATGAGTGGAGCAGCCTGCATCAGGAGAAGGCCGCACCTCAGGAGCACTTTAGGAGCAGCAGGTTTAATGGATGTGGAGAACTATGTTGAGTGGCCATTGCCAGCAGGGAATGAAATGGCTCCAGATAGATTCTAATTTGGACTTTAAGTAGCTTTAGGCCCCAGAGATGAGGTTGAAGAAGTAGGTAAGAGCCAGATCTGTAGGACTGTGAAGAGCACGGTAGGACAAATAGATGTGATTCATGGTACATTGGGAAGTGACTGCAAGGTTTTGAGCAGGAGAGTGACATTACTCAATCCATGTGTTACGACTATTCTGGCTGCTGTGTGGAGAATGGATGGAAGGGAGTAAGGGTGGACAAGAAAGCTATTGCAGCAAGAGAGGATGTTAGCTGGAACTAGAGAGCTTACATTGGAGATGCAAATGTATGGTTTCAAGATTCTTTTGAAGTTCAAATCCACAGGTCTTTTGCTAGACTAAATGGAGGAGGAGCAGGTTGGGGTGGGGAATCAAAAGCTGAGTTTGGGATGGACCTGTTAAGTCAGAGATGCCTCTGAGGCATCAGGTGGAGATGTCAAATGAGCAGTTGGATATACAAGTCAAGATCTGGGCTGGAGCTGTGTTTGCCGGGTTCCTTGCTTCTGACTTGAACTCAGATAAACTCCAAATTGAGGCAAGAAGGCATTTAATATCCACTGAACACCTACTATATGCCAAGTAACCCTTATGTTACAGATGTTTCCGTTGTAAGATTTGTACACATTTTCCAACACCTGCCTTCTCGATGCCTGCCGAAGCATCCTCTCAATCAGCCCCACTGGACCCAACTAGAGGCCACCTGGGATACGCTCGTTGCAGACATGCAGACAAATCATGGAATCACTTCCTCCCTCCAAAATTCCTAATGAGTCCCTGGAGGGTTGCTGCACCTGAATCCATGTTCAAAGACTCCAGAGACCTGCAGATAAGGGGTAGAGAAAAGCTCCTAGGACCTTGAACCTAAGAAATCTAGACCTAAATTACGTTTACAGCTCCACCCTTAGTTTGTTGAGTCTTTTTGGACACAACAGGCCTTGTTTATCTATCTTAACTTTAGTATCCACCTGCTTCATAAAAATGCTCTGAGAATTGAGATGAGATTCTGAATTAGCTAGAGGACATGTTAAATAATAGAGATTTCTGGTCCCTGCCATCAGAGATTATAACTCACTTGGTCTGGGGTGTTGCTCAGAAGGCTATATTGCAGATGATTCTGATGCAGGTCCAGGTGATGCCTGGGCCAGAAACACTGATTTGCAGAGTGGTGAGCTGCCAGTTTTCACCAAATATCTGCCTGAGATCACTATAGCAGTTTTAAAATAAGCCACCAAATTCTCCTTCCTTCAAGAGGTGGGCTTTATGTCTCCTGCCCTTGAATGTACCTGTTCTCTTGGAATGCTCTAGATACTTCCTCCTAGGATGTTCCCTCTCAGAATCTGGCCATCGTGATATAAGAAGCCCAAGCCACATGGAGAGGCCACATGAAAGTCCCAGTTGAGCTCAGCTTTGAGCCATCTTAGTGCTGGCACCAGACATGCAAGTGAAGGAGACTGTAGATAAAGTCACCCCAGGCTTCAAGTCTTCCCAGCTGAGCCCCAGACGTCATAGAGCAGAGACAAACCATCCATGCCACTCCCTGTTCAAATTCCTGACCCACAAAAGCTGTGCTTATAATAAAAAGATTGTTGTTTGATGCCACTTAGTTTGGGAGTGTTTTGTCACTTAGTAACTGGAATGGTTACTAAAGTGTTTTCTCAGGAAATATCTATTAAAATGCAAACACATTACTTGGAAGGATAAACTCTTTCAGATGAACACAATCAGTGTATCCAACAGACGGAAAAGCAGAGAAAATGAGCCAAGAGATGCTCTCTTGTTTCACTGACATGAAAGCGTCACTGGCTAAAGAGACAAATAAGTTGCTTCCAGAAAACTGTAGGGAGAAAGATGGCCAGACCTTGAAGACAGCAAGATGGCTAACAGAAAATAGGCACTTCAAAAGGACAGATGAGGCACGAGAACAAAGTCCAGCTTCATTTCCTTCACAATTGTGCTTAAGACTGGTTCTAAAATCCCTCAGCTCTCTCACTAACTGCAAAGTTGTTCATTTATGCCAGTTTCCCAAATGTACTTGCTTACTGTTAAAAAGCACCTGGGGATCATATAGTCACAAGCATCAAGCATAACTCTTACCATCAGGCTAGTCTGGGAAATGCTGAATTATGGACTTGTAAAATTAAATACAAAACAAATAGCAAATGTGGCACCATTCCCCAAGAATCACAGCTCTGCAGTGAACGGGGTTAAGACGCCAGTTTTCTGTTTATAAAAATGAGTAGCAAGGTCTAGCGGCCTTGAACTTTGAGAATATAAATTCCAGCTGAGTTCAGTTACAATGATGTGGAGGAAGGAGTTGTAAATGCTGGAATTCACTTGCTAAGCAGTCACTACTAATTATATTAAATATTAAAAATGTGATTGTAAAAATGTAAAAAATAAAATATAAAATAGGAGAGATGTCAGGTTAAATATTCATGGACTTATTCAAGCCTCTATTCAATGCAAGTAAAAATGATGGAGCAAGATATGTAACCTGAACTATCTGGGGCTGAGAAAAGAACAGGACATGTCACACTAAAAGGCCGTGAATTAATTCTACTTTAGTAACTAACACTTATATCTACCTTGTCTCCAGCCTCACCATCTCCCCCATTGTTTTCAGAAGTGACTTGAATCTCATTTCAGATTGTTAATGTAAATACTGGACTTTTCTTTCCAGGAATACATTTACAGCCTTCTAAAGAAACTGTGGTGAGGGGGTTCTGAGTCATCAATTCACCGGGTAACTGGTTATGACTTTTAAGTTCTGCATCATTAGGAGATTTTCACGATACTGGTGTTGATCCATATCAATGAGCAGTTTTTCAATGCCAAAACCCTAATCCCCACAGAGACTGAGAACAGTTTAGGCCCCTTTGAGCCTGTCAAATTTATTTCTCTTTCCTCTTGAGACCCTTTAATAGTTATACAGTGTAGTTTTCCAAAGTAAAATTGACATCCGTCTCTGATTCCAAGAGTTTGCATGTACTCCAATGGGTAAAATAAAATGTCTGCCAAACTATTATTTGTATTGATGGATACTAGAGTTCCAAGAAATAAAAATGAGCTTAGAAGCCTAATGTTCCCCCTTAGACCAGTGGCTGTATATAAAAAACTCAGAGTGCCTATTCAGTAGCAGAAAGGCGCATGTCACCTCCCCATTAATCTCAGACCTTTCGACTTTCCGGCCAAGAACTGGAAGGCTCTGGCTGCTCACCATCTCTCTGTATTACTCTGCTTTCTGCCTCCCAGGGATGTCTCTTATACCACTGTTACTGCCTTGCCATCCAAAGGCCTGGAGCACCTGAAGGAATTGATAGCAAGAAACACTTGGACTCTAAAGAAACTTCCACTTTCCTTGACTTTCCTTCACCTCACACGGGCTGACCTTTCTTACCCGAGCCACTGCTGTGCTTTTAAGAATCAGAAGAAAATCAGAGGGTAAGTGGCAGGTGTCTGGAATATGTGACAAAAGGCCTTGGTGGAAGCTGGATTAACTTCTGGGTTTGGGGAAGAAGCTTTGTGGTTTGAAAACCAGAGGGAGAAGAATTTGGAAGCATCCATTAGGAAACATGAAATCCATGGGACACAATGACTTTGCAGACTCAAAGTGGTTGCAGATGAAAATAAAGCCAATGTGTGCTAGATTGCGGCAGAGGAGGGGAGGATAATAGGCGATGACGAAGGAGGGATAGAAATGAGCAGAACATGTAGAATCTTGAAGAGATTACATGACATGATTTCTAGCCTCCTGATGCAACACATATTAGATGCTACAACTAGAGGACAAACTTAGAAACAACACAAGCAATTGAATTACCGGGTCAGTTCAGGCTTTGCAGATGTCACAGCTCACTGGTTACATGGGTGTGGGCTTTGGGTCAGCTGGGTTTGTGCCCCAGCTGTGCCACTTCCTAGCTGTGTTATCCCAGCCTACTTACTTAACCTCCCTGAGCCTTAGCGAATGGAGATCATGATACTATCATTTATAGAGTTTGAGAAGATTAAGTGAGAAACTGAATAGAAAACACCTATCACAATGACCTAGTATATAAGTTCTCAATAAATATTAACTACGATATATATTATTTTATTATCAAGCTGCTTGCAAGGCTGCAAAGGAAGGATGGCCTTCTTTTCCTATCCTTGCTTTCTCTGAATCATGTCTTTACCAATACTTTTACTCTGCATTATTTCCCCCCTCTATGTCTCGTGCAATTCCCTATTCTCCTACCACCTTCGTTTATCTCTTATTCACTCCCTCTCAGTTTCTATATAATATATACTGGTTGACTTTCTGCACTCATACTTGCAGTTGGAAATAAACTGGGATCTAGTTGTTGGGGAAGAAGCAAACAGGAAAGTTGAACAGCTGTGCAAAGAAGGCCAATACGGGCATAACACCTGCAGAAAACTAGGAGCTGGGTATGGGGGAGGTGATAGCAGGCTCTATACTGATGCCACATGGCCCTGAATAGGAAGGGACCAGGGATGGGTGGGAGGCTAAAGTTGGCCTCAAGGGCAGGGTCCAGATTTCTTGTGAACCTCCAAAGAGGCTGGAATAGGCAGTCCATTGGACATTTTAAGCAGAGCCCAATAGATGAGTCAACATCTGCTCAGCAGCCAAAGCAAGTTAAAGAATTTCTTTTGATGTCAGTCTGGTATGCTAGCAAAAAACTAAATCTTACTTCATTGAGCATGCCTGCATGATAGTGTCCATTTATTCAATAAATATTTACTGATACCTGCTATGTGCCTGGCACCATTCTCTCCACAGCAATGAATAGGACAGGCAAGAGCACCCTTGCATTTTGTTTACATTCTAGCAGAGGAAGTCAGAAAACAAACAAGCAAACAAATAAGATATCAGATAGTGCTATGAAGGAAATAAACACCAGGGAGAGACAATTTATTCAAGGAGATGAGGGAAGGCTTTTCTGAGGAAGGGAAATTTGAGAGGCAGCCATGAGTTTTTCAAGCAAAAGGAACATGGAGTTCTAAAACTCTGAATAGGAACAATAATAAGAACAATAACCAACACATCCATGGCACTAACAATGTTCCAGGTGCTGTTTAAAGAGCATTTTAAAAGATAAACTCATCTAATCCTTTAACAACCCTATACGAAATAGATACTCTCACTATCCCACTTACAAATGGATAAACCAATGTTGCATAGACCTTCCCAAGGTGAAACAGCTAGTAAATAGTAAAACCAGGCCCTAACCTAGGCAAACTGGTCTAGCATCTGTGCTTTTTTTTAATCAATGCTGTTCTTGAACTGGTTGCAGATGAGAAATAAGGGCAAATGTCACTGGATCACAGTAGGGGAGCCAAGGGTAATAGGAAATTATGTAGGAGAGACAGACCTGACCAGATTATGTAGAATCTTGTAGAATCACAAAGATCATACTAAATATTTTGCTGAGCATTGTAGGGACCATTAGTGAGGTTTTAGCAAGCAGTGACTTATATCTATTGCTTTGCAGAATCCTCGAGTCCTTAATGTGTAATGAGAGCAGTATTCGGAACCTGCGTCAGAAAAAATCTGTGAATGCTTTAAATGGCCCCTTCTACCAAGAATATGAAGAGGGTCTGGGTGACAGCAGTGCTGGGTACAAGGAAAATTCCAAGTTCCAGGACATCCACAGCAACTCTCATTATTATGTCTTCTTTGAAGAACAAGAAGATGAGATCATTGGTTTTGGCCAAGAGCTCAAAAACCCCCAGGAAGAGACCCTACAGGCCTTTGACAGCCATTACGACTATACCGTGTGTGGGGGCAATGAAGACATGGTGTGTACCCCCAAGTCAGATGAGTTCAATCCCTGTGAAGACATAATGGGTTACAAATTCCTGAGAATTGTGGTGTGGTTTGTTAGTCTGCTGGCTCTTCTGGGCAATGTCTTTGTCCTGGTCATCCTCCTGACCAGCCACTACAAACTGACTGTCCCACGCTTTCTCATGTGCAACCTGGCCTTTGCAGATTTCTGCATGGGGATGTACCTGCTCCTCATTGCCTCTGTAGACCTCTACACTCACTCTGAATACTACAACCATGCCATCGACTGGCAGACGGGCCCTGGGTGCAACACAGCTGGTTTCTTCACTGTCTTTGCCAGTGAGTTGTCAGTGTATACACTGACAGTCATCACCCTGGAGCGCTGGTATGCCATCACCTTCGCCATGCGCCTGGACCGGAAGATCCGCCTCAGGCATGCATATATCATCATGGTTGGGGGCTGGGTTTGCTGCTTCCTCCTTGCCCTGCTGCCTTTGGTGGGAATAAGCAGCTATGCCAAGGTCAGCATCTGCCTGCCCATGGACACCGAGACTCCTCTTGCCCTGGCATATATTATTCTTGTTCTGTTGCTCAACATAGTTGCCTTTATCATCGTCTGCTCCTGTTATGTGAAGATCTACATCACAGTCCGAAATCCCCAGTACAACCCGGGGGACAAAGACACCAAAATTGCCAAAAGGATGGCTGTGTTGATCTTCACTGACTTCATGTGCATGGCCCCAATCTCATTCTACGCTTTGTCAGCACTTATGAACAAGCCTCTCATCACTGTCACCAACTCCAAAATCTTGCTGGTTCTCTTCTATCCACTTAACTCCTGTGCCAATCCATTCCTCTATGCCATTTTCACCAAAGCCTTCCAGAGAGATGTGTTTATCCTGCTCAGCAAGTTCGGCATCTGTAAACGCCAGGCTCAGGCATATCGGGGCCAGAGAGTTTCTCAAAAGAACAGCACTGGTCTTCAGGTCCAAAAGGTTACCCAGGACATGAGGCAAAATCTCCCCAACATTCAAGATGCCTATGAACTGCTTGAAAACTCCCATCTAACCCCAAATAAGCGGAGCCAAATCTCAAAAGAGTATAAGCAAACAGTTTTGTAAGCTGACAGTGGTACAGGGACTTATAAAAAGTTGGTTTCCTGAACATGCATTCCAACCCCATGACGTACAACACACAGCTGACCTAACCCTTGCGCAGGTGATGTTTCACAGGGCAAGAGTTCATCTCTGGAGACGGACTAGCATTAACCTAATCATCACCTCCAAGAAGGAAGAGAGACTACCAGCATGTTGACATCAAAACAATCTATACTTTCTGGAAGATTTGCTTTATGCTAAGTTCAGAGATGACATTGTGTAAAGTGCTCAACAAATATCAACTGAGCCATGTCAACATTGAGCTCCTCATTTTTATAAAGCATTTCGTGGTAAATGCTATTAACTTGGTTGGTGACCACAAGATAAAATTGGCCTCATGTTGGCTCAGCCCAGCTTCATGTTCCCTGATACAACCAAAGAGAGTCTGAGTTCCTTGAAACTGAAAAGTCAAACAGGACGTCAGGCAAGGTGCAGCTATTAGGAGACATGAAGTGGGGGAAACACTTAGCTTTGAGTTGTTTTTTCAGACTCTGAAATTTAATCATCTCTTCACAAGGATCTAACTTATGACCCAACTGTTATGTGTTGCCTGGAAAAACTGGCAAGATTTCAGCTTATGTGGCTGAAAAAACTAAGAATTGCTCTTCTTGGCTAGTCTGATAGCAAAAAAAGATGTGAACTCTAGAAAGTATTTCTAAGTGCAACAAGATGGAATTATGAGCACACTAGATCACCTGTTGATTAATAAAGCAGGCTGGATACTAGTTAACTGTTGGACCTTGGGCAAATCACTGGACCCCTGAAGTCTGTAGAAAGGAGGGAGCTTAATGGCCTCTTCAAGTTTTAAAACTCTATGTATATCCCTTTCCCTCAAAACATATGTTGTCATAACAAAGAGAAAGAAAAGCACTAAAGAAGCAGAATCTCTTTTTCCTGTCTTGTAGAGATGCCATCTCCTTCTCTTTGGAGCCTAGACATATGACCTAGGAAATTTTTTCTTTGTTTAATTTTCTTTTGTCGGTGAGTAAGATTGGCTCTGAGCTAACATCTGTTGCCAATCTTCATAGTTTTTTTTTTTTTCTCCCCAAAGCCCCAGTACATAGTTGTATATCCTTGTTGCAAGTCATTCTAGTTCCTCCATGTGGGATGCCACCACAGCATGGCCCAATGAGCAGTGTGCAAGTCCGCGTCCAGAATCTGAACCAGCGAACCCCGGGCCACCAAAGCAGAGCACACAAACTCAACCCCTTGGCCACTGGGCTGGCCCCTTTGTTTCATTTTTGGTTATGATGTCTGAACCCAAAATTCTATTGAGTGACCATATTGGGCTGGACATGAATCACTCATCTAATTGCTAGATCTACACAGCTATAATTATCAGGCTAAAAACAGATTGGCATTCATATAATAGAATAAAAGACAGTTTTGCAAATTTTGATTATTTAGAGTTACTACTTCACTGTGAAGATTCACTCGAAAACATTTAACTTGTCTTCGGGGATTGGTTTCTTTATCTTGCCATTTCCAACCCACAATACAACACTAAAGCCATCAAGAGAGGTTTCTTCTCTCTGAAACTGTCAGCTCTTTTCAACCTTATTGATCACTGGACATGAAATCTCTATTGCCCAACTGTGCTCCCTTACTTAAAACAGTCAGGATCTTTATCTATAGATGTACTCTCCAGGTTATCTGTCAAGACATCTCCTTAACTTCATCCCAGACAGAGATGGCATTTGCTTCTCAGTGCTCATGAACCACAGCAGGAATTAAAAGCTTTTGTCATTTTAAGTCTGCGAAGTGGGGTTTGTGGGCCCAATAGGCCCCGAGAGATGATCCCCCGACTCCCTAGGAATATCTCCATAGCCGTACCCATTCCTGATTATCATTGAGACTTAGATGTTTTAATAGAAATATTAGGCACACCTAATATCATGACTTATCCACCAGTTCACTTGTAAGTAATGAAATTAAACAAATGTGTTACTGTTTAGCATGTGTTTCTTGCCTGTGACATTTTGAAATATCACATCCTAATAAATAATGTTTTATCTTGAATAGTTGAAATAATGCTTTGGAAAAAGTCCTAGAAAAGTGACTTCAACAGAATTGTTGCTAAAATTTGCATTTTCAACATGAACTAAATTTTCTTCCTGTGAAATGATTGTGCTGAGTCCTAGAGGATTGCTTTTTGTAATTTGTGAGCTGCTTTTAGGGTTATCATTCTATGTGTTAAAACTAAAGACAGGAAAAAAACAATTGTCACATTTGCTAATAACTTTATATTAATAAATTATTAACTATCAATAATTTAAGTATAGCATGGTATCTTGATTATAAATGGTCTTTATGAAAAACTTATAGTGAATTGAATTATGGTTCATTGACAAGCATTGATGGATAAGAGAAAAAAAATGATTGCCATTGACACTAGGAATTTAAATAGTGCTCTAATGAAGATAGTAAATCAGATGTAAGCAGAGTTCACTTTATCTGGCAGCTTTTGACTATCTGAAGATAGACCCAAATCAGTGAGGACAAACAGCCTCAGGCCAGTCACAACAGATGTCACAAAATTCATGCCCTAAAGCTTATACATGTTTCTCAAAGGAGTGTCTCTCAAAACACCCTCAAAGTTTGATTCTCGCTTTCTCGACAATCTACTGCATACCAGAAGCAGGGAGGGAAGGAAGTCTGCCCACAGTTAATAGACTAAGAAAAAGAAGTTTGTTTTCTAAGGTTATAAAATCAACCAATTGAAAAACTTAAAATTAATACTGCTAAGGGGGGATGAGTGAAAAAGACTTACATGTGGAAAAGTGTTTATAAAATGTCATAGCACCAAAAGTAAAGGGAGATCTAAATGTCTGAGAATCACGAGAGTAAGAGAGAAAAGTCAGGTATCCAAAAGGATTAACAATCAGATTGACCTTTAACTTCATGTTAACAACATCGTATACTAGAAGACCATGGAGCAACACTTTTGATGTCTTGGAAAAAATATTTTAAATCTAGGATCCTATACCCAGCCCAATTATCATCCAAGTGTAAGGGCAAAATAATGACATGTTTATATAAGCAAGTACTTGGCAAGTTTACTTATATCAGACAAATTATCCAAAGCTTGGAAATCAGCAAAAAGACAACTGGGTGTTTTTTCAGTGCAGTTGCTGGATTTGTCTATTCCTATTGTCTAGGCTATTTTGCAACTCTGTAAGGACAGAGGTTAACTTTTCCAGAGGATTTCTATCTGATACAGATTCAAAGAACTTCTGCATGGTTTGTGACCCTATTGGACATTATCCAGTTTTGTATCTAACCCAGCAGTCATACCCTAACACTTGTAAATTGCTTATATATAACTAGCTTCTTAAGTGCTTTTTTGGACCAGTTTTAACATTTTGCTGGGTTCTTTATTAAATTACAAGTCAAATAAAGTCTTTGGAAAATGTTTATTTTATATTTGCAGGAGAGTCACTTTTTTAAATATTGCCCATATCCCCCTTTTGATAAATTACTTGAAGTTGTACTTCAGATATAATGTAATTTCCTTCTCAGTGGATCTTAACACACTACTAGTTTTACAGTTAATAAATTTGTATGCCATAATATGGTAAATATTTTCAAATCAAATTATATGACTCACTTATACTTACAAATAGAATATAAATATTATAAATCTTGACAAGTCAAAGTAATGGCATTGCTGACAAAAGTCAGGAGTGGGAGGGGGAGAGAGGAGGTGCACGACATGATGCTAATTTCCTATCTTACACAGCAGGGAGGGAAGGAAGTCTGCCCACAGTTAATAGACTAAGAAAAAGAAGTTTGTTTTCTAAGGTTATAAAATCAACCAATTGAAAAACTTAAAATTAATACTGGCAAAAAGTTTTTAAAGCTGGGAGTTAGGAGATTATGTTCAGTCAACTAATTTCCTAATTTCCATTGTGTGCAGCCAAAAGATATATTGTCTATATATCTATAGTTCAGAAAACAAGTACATAAGTGTATAACAGAATTACAATAATAACCATCAGAAGAGTTATGATCAGACAATAGCTAAAAGTGTTTTTTTCTGGAGATTGGGACTAGGGATTGAGTGGTGTTATGGACTGAATTGTGCCCCCCACATTCAGATGTTGAAGCTCTAACCCGTCAATGTGACTGGATTTGAAGAAAGGGCCTTTATGGAATTGATTAAGGTTAAATGAAGTCATAAGGATGGGACCCTCATCCCATAGGACTGGTATCCTTGTGAGAAGAGGAAGAGACACCAGAGATCTTTCTCATTCTCAGGCACACACAGAGGAAAGGGCATGTGAGGACACAGTGAGAAGGTGGCCATCTGCAAGCCAGGAAGAGAGGCCACATCAGAACCTGAATCTACCAGCACTTCACTCTCGGACTTCTAGCCTCCAGAACTGTGAGAAAATACATCTCTGTTGTTTAAGCCACCCAGTGTATGGTATTTTGTTACGGCAGCCCAAGCAGACTAATATAGATGGAAATTTTTCAATTGGTACTCTTTTGTACTGCTCTTTTTTTTAATCATGAGCATGCTTTTGTAAGATATTCGAATGGAAATTATTACAATAATATTATACTTAAGATAATTAACAACTAAAAATGTGTCATTTAAAGAAAGGCACAGAATGGCTAATAGGGCACAGATGGTTAAGTTATTACGTCTTTAGAGTTATAAGAGGGGAGGTAGATATCACACTGAAGGTGACTTGAACAAAATCTAACCACATGAAATTTAGATTTTTTTTAATGGAGGCCTGATTTTTTAATTTTTTTGGCTGATAAAGATTAGCCCAGAGCTAACATCTGTTATCAATCTTCCTCTTTTTTTTCTTCCCCAAAGCCCCAGCACATAGTTGTATATTCTAGTTGTAAGTCCTTCTAGTTCTTCTATGTGAGCCACTGCCACAGCATGGCTACTGACAGATGAGTGGTTCTGTGCCTGGGAAGAGAACCCAGGCCGCCAAAGCAGAGCATGCCAAACTTTAACCACTAGGCCATCAGCACTGGCTTGAAATTTAGATGTTTAGGATGTGATAAATCTAAGCCAGTGAGAAAGTGCCTACTTTGTAGAAATATCTACAGAGCTAAATACAAAGAAAATTAAACCCCTTTATAATTTATTATACTGGACAGCCTAATCATATTAAATCAGAATTTTTGTTTCCCATAAATACATTGCTATAAGTTGCATAGGGAAAATTAAACAACTAGCTGTTATGTGTCATGTGAATTTAGTAAGAAAAAAGTAAAACTTTGAACAAAGTAAGGAAACCAAGATTGTGTAAACAACTTCAATTCTGTCCCTCATTTAGTATAATTTTGGAATCTGTTTTGGGAATTTGGGAATATTTGGGAATATTCCGTTTCACTTATTGAAGTATTTTAGATGGAGAGGGATTAGAAAGGTTGGACAATTGCTATTTGACCGCATACAACAAACAGTTTAACTGTATCTCAGGCCTGTCCCTCCCAGTTCTAAAAAACCATAGCGTGGCTCCTTGTAGCCATTTTTGGGGCAATTAGAGTCACAAAGCACTATAGAAATAGCTCAGGCGTATGGAAACCATGTAATGATGTACTAATAATTTCCTATAATGGGATTTAAACAAAGGATTCTGGTCATCGAGAAATTTACAATTGAAAACAACACTATAGATCTGCCATTAAACAGGAAGTATTTTGACAAAAGCCTATTTATAACTTATTCGTATGACTCAGTTTTTTTCACCACAGGCACTGCAATTTAAGGACTAACCCCAAAGGGAGTTGCAAAAAAGTCCAAAAGAGCCTCAATTCTCTAGGAGGATTTTCAAGTTTCTCAGCAAGGGCCATATTAAATAGATGAGGTAAAAGTTTGAGAAAAACAAGGCTAGTATCATCCCTGTTTCTTTTCAGCAAATCCCAGGTTTAAATTTTATTACATTCCACCTCAGTTCCCCAGACATCATGTGGAAAAGGCTTCTGGAATGATGTGGACAAATTTAGATATTGACAAACTAGATACTGGCAAAAGATTTGTGGATCTGTGGGAATATGGGACTCCCAGGATTTATTATTAATAACAAATTAGAACCATTTCACTCTATTTGCTCTCAGATATTTCTCTGATTTCTCAAAGGGTTCCTTAAGCACTCTGACAGAAGAGGAACTCGGGGAAGTATTAATAGCTTCAACAAATGTTGGAGAAATGAGATACCCTGACCGATCGATGCCATGGTCCAGATGAAAGAGGAGATGCCTGACATCATACCTGTTTTCACCATCCGTAGGCCAACTCTGGAGAAAGGGAAAAAGTGAGCACAGGCCTCTGGCATGCATAGGTCTTCCCAGACATCCAAGCTGCTACTGGGTTTCATTTTAATTAGTGCAGTTGAGCCACTAGTGGGAGAAATACTTGGAGGAAATTAAAGCATCTTCTTCTGCGTCTTTAACTGTTTGACCATCCAGCCTATATGGTATTTATGAGTTCTCTCCAAACCCACTCACCCTGCAGCTACACCCTGTCTTCCCTGTAGCAGACTTCAACTTACACCAAACCCTCCATCCTGTCCTAGTCCCGATACTCTCTCTCCAATTTATCCATTCTAATCTATCCCTATCCAAGTCCTACGAGTACCACTTCTATGTTCCTCATGCCACCATTAAAAAGGAGAGAGCGGTCAGTGGCAGTTGATGCTGCATCTAGAGTATATTCAGACACTTTTCAAGAATCATCATCATAGGCTGGCAATGGAGACAGTCAGAAGGTGCAGAGGATTTTAGTAGAAACGGTTGAATGGTTCAGGATTAAAGATGGTAATTACACATAGCGAGAAAGAAACCTCTTTCTTGGTGGCTGGTGCTTCCTACATCTGTCTCAGCTGAAAAGGAAATGCAGAGCCTAACAATTTCGTACTTACATGGCTGCCTCTTAGAGCAATTGCTTAGTAATGCCCACCACTTCTACAGAAAGATTCTTTAACTTTTTGATAAGTTAATAACAACCACAACAAAATCAATGGTTGGAAGAAACGTCCAGAAGAATCTAACCCACCTATTTGCTTTAAAGTACTACTGAATGAACTTTCTCAAACACGCCCAAGGCAACCTCAGTTTTATACAGAGTACTCTTATGTACTAAGAGATGTCCTCATTTAAATGACAATTAATTGAAAGACACAACTCATACAACCCACGTTGTAATAAACATAACAGAACATAAGCTCCACAAGGACAGACATTTTCATTCGTTTCTATTCATTGATATATCCTAAGAGACTAGAACAATCCCTGACCCATCATAGGTGCTCAATAAACACTTGTTGGATTTGAATTGAATTTCTAATATATTGTTGTTCATGTCTATGATATTTTTAATTGATACTGAGCTCTTAAAATGCATCCTTCAAATATAACAGCATATCTCTGGCATAGCATAACTATTTGGCCATTTTCTGCTTTATGATATAGTTAGGCATTCTCTATGGTTAAAAATTGAGATGGCCTCATATAATTTCTTAAAAACCATGAGCAAAGATTCCACTACAAACCTTTTCCTCTGCAAGAAGCCATTTATTGAGGCATCAATGTTACAGTAAGGAAGTACTTATGATTACAAACCCCAAACCCTTGAAGTTCACTGAAATTCAATCTAAACTTCCCTTTTAAAAACCCAGAGAACTGGCCATCCACATCTAAGAGGAAGTGTTTGACTGGAACCTTTTTCTGGCTCAACTCATTATGCGTTTATTGAGTACTTATTACATGCAAGCATGTAAGTCAGAGATTTCTTTTTTAACTATGTCACAGTTTGTAAGAGACTTACAATCTAGAGAGGAAGACAGATGTGCTCACAACAGTATAAAAACTATTATAAAGAGTTTCTGAATGTTAGTATAGAACAATGCTGCCACATAGAAATATAATGCAAGCCATTATGTTAATTATAAATTTTCTAGTAGCCACATTTTAAAAAGATAAAAAGAAAGAGGTAAAATTAATTTTAATAATACGCGTTAACCCACTACATACAAAATATTATCATTTTGACAGGTAATCAGTATAAAAATTATTGAGATATTTTACATTGTTTTTTCTTCTTACAAAGTCTTCAAAAGTCAGTGTGTACTTATGGCACATTGCAATTTGGAGCTAAGTTTTCTTCAGAAATACTTGCTCCATATTCAAAGCTCATAAAATTTACAGGTAAAAAAATAGATTTGCATACCCAAGTTGTTCTAAACAGACTTAAAAGTTTCCTATAACTGAATTGAGTATTGGCTTTTTAACTTATTTAATTAAAATTAAAAATTCCATTTTTCAGTTACACTAGCCACATTTCAAGTTTGCAATAGCCACTTGTGGCTAACGGCTACCATATTGGACAGCACAAGTTTAGAGTATGGATTGTCAAACTTTTTTCTGTAAAGGACCAGAGAATAAATAGTTTAGGCTTTTCAAGCCATACATACTCCTGACCTAGAGGATTCTACTTGGAGGATCAGAGAAGTCTTCAAGAAGGTCACTTTTAAGCTAGGATTTAAAAGATGAATAGGATTTTTAATGTATAAATATAGGAGGGTGGTGAGAAGGGCATTCCAGACTGAGGCATAAGCATGAGTGAATCACAGAAGTGTGAACCACCATGGCACCATTAAGAAAAGGAACCAGTGGGGCTGGCCTGGTGGCACAGCGGTTAAGTGCACACGTTCTGCTTCTGCGGCCTGGGGTTGGCCAGTTCGGATCCCGGGTGCAGACATGGCACCACATGGCAAGTCATGCTGTGGTAGGTGTCCCACATATAGTAGAGGAAAATGGGCACAGATGTTAGTTCAGGGCCAATCTTCCTCAGAAAAAAGAGGAGGATTGGCAGATGTTAGCTCAGGGCTACTCTTCCTTGAAAAAAAAAAAGAACCAGCATACCCACTGCATAGGTTAGAGGACTGCAAGAAGGGAAGGAACGTCTCTCCAACCTTTTCTGCCCTGCAAAGGCTGACCCCTATGGACTGCACTACCCACACTCTGTTGACCTCTGGATTCCAGTTGGTTTGGCAATAGGGGCGCTGGCTTGAGATCAGTGAGTGGGAGGACAGACAGTTGGAGTATTTATCTCCAGATCCCTGCCAGTCTCTTGGCTGTTCTAGCAGTGGTAGAGCCACGGTAACAGCTCCCATTTGGGATATTTCTCTTCTTTGGCTCCAATTTCCCTTCAGGGTCTAGAAATGATGCAGGGTCGGTGAGCTGAGGAGTCGAAAGAAAGATTTCTTGGACTCTCAAGGTCTGGCAGTAGTGTTCTTTTATTCAGAGAATAGTGTGGAATAGCATGGGGACAGGACCCAGGGGCAGTAAAGAGCTGCTGCCAGCATGGGTTGAGAGTGGGGCTAAATTTAAGGCATAGGTATGTGAATTATCTCTTTATAAGACAAAGGAAAGAATATGTAAAAAAAAAGTTGTTAAAATGGTATCAGTGCAGGTGGAGTCTGGTTATTGGGTGGTCCTATAACTTTTAGATAAGAATCAAACTGGATTAAGTAAATGGCTGAAGCCACCACCTTAAATATTATTTTTAGCTAAAGACAAAGGAGGATGTTGGGGGTGGAGGGGGAGTCGATCATGGGAGATTAACACACAAGTATAGTAAACAAGATGCAGATTTAAGTCCTTGCCTTTGCATTGATTAAGAGTTTCTAGAGATAAGGTCATCTCCCCTCCTTCCTGGTACAGAGAGGGAGACACCTTTACAGATGGAGAATTCCTTTAAAATGTAAATGTCTCTTAACAAAGGGTAAGTAAATTCTACTCCTCAGAGCCTCCTTCCCATCTGCAGTTTTTAAAAGTAACCAGTCTAAAATAATCCTCATCAGTATCACCCACCCCTGCCTTCCCTGTCCATTCAGCTTCAGATGTGGTAATAGCTTTGCTATGTTTCATCATCCCTTATTGGTTCCCTCAACCTACCCACCACTCTGTAAAGAGTCTGTCCATTAAATTCTCCTCAGTTAAACCCTTTGAGTTGGCCCTCTGTTTCCTGACAGCATCTTCAGTGACTCAGGTAGATTGCAGCCAGATCATGGAGGGCCTTGCATGCCAGACTGTAAAATTTGACCTCTATTCAGTAGACAATGGAGAATATCAAAGCTCACAGCATAGAGTTTTGTGGGTTGTGCACTGCATAACAATATGTGGAGTCTCTGCCTCTTAAAAAAGGGGGTGATCTGATTAAGGAGAATACAAAGGAGGAGGCTGCCCTAGGCGATGTTGTAAGGAGAGAATCAACATGACAGTGTCATCAGTAGCTCAGATTATCATCGGCACACACCACTAGCACTGGGAAGAGGAAGAGTGATTTGTCAGTTTTAAATAGAGATGGTCACAGCTACTTACGTCTGAGGTAAACAGCTCATATTCTCTCCAATGTTCCAGAGTTCATCCTTTGCAACAACCTGAGCCCATTCACTGCAGGAACCTCCAGAATTTGTGGCTTAGAAACCAGTTGTAGCTCAAGGTTCTTTAGCAGACATTGTCCCATTTCCTCATTTTCTGATGTTAGTCTGTGGTGGTTCCGGGAGCCAGATAACCAAGTATAAGGAAGATTAGACATTTCCTTCAAGATATCAAACCAAGGTCTTCTGACAAGTGATACCTTATAGCAGTGCTCCCCAAACTTGGTCACATGATGGCACACTGAGAATAATTGTATTGCATGCACACTAGGTAAATGGATGAGGCTGCTCTCAGCCACAGATGACCAATATAGAAGCTCTGGCTGCACCAGATGTCGGCCAGCTTCCCAAAGGGTTAAGCAGTTCAATATCGAGGCACACTTGCAACACACTCGAGACACATGAGTTGTGAAGTCTTGCCTTAGACCTCCAGCTCCATCTGCACAAGAGTCTCTTCCTCATGGAGCTGTCTCAGAATTATCATTGACCTCAGGCAGCGTGTGGTCCCCTTTCACATTTGATCCAATTGTAGACATATGACTCCTTTGATTCTCTGAAGCACAGCCAGAGCCACAGCTAGCCCATATTGGACCTCTATACAAATGAGAAAAAGGTGCCCTTGTTCTTGATGGACATTGCCCAGCATCAGGGTGTGACAGCAGCCAGTTGAGATCAGGAATATTTACATAAGGTTTTATTAAAAACTCATGAGATTATAGAAATAAAGAGGGAATAACATCACTCAATAATCAGCCTGACATGCTTAACTCAGTTTAGGGCCCACGAGAAGGCTGCCTCCTTACCTTGCTGGGTACCTTTCTAACTCTCTTGTGAGTCACTCTATCCACAAGACCCTTTAAGCTGGAAAATTGACTGTTCAGTCCTATTGGCTGGTTCTTCCCTAGGAAGCTTAACCTTCTATGAAATACCGTGATATATTTCCAACCTCCAATATTGTACTGAGCTTTAGGATTTATCTTGATGATAGTGAAGATCTCATGGAAGTTTGGCCAGTTCTATGATCTTCTCTCTTGAAGCTCCTACTCCGACTTCTGCATCCGGGCCACCCAGAAACTAGGCAAAGCCCATTAATCCAACAGCAGAATCTACTAACCATAATATATAATATCAACGCCCTGATCAAAATCAATCCCCCTGCCTTCCTTTGTTGGCAATAGAGGAGACCAGCAGAGGAAGAATAGAAGTTAAAGCTTTAAAATTCAGGTAGCCTGTCTTTGTGGAAAGTTTCACTCCTTGGCCAACTTGAATCTGGGCTTGATTTTATTAGGGAATTAACAGAGAATTTTAGTTTTTACTTTGTGTAAAGTAAGCATAAGAGGGTCTCCCATGAGTTAAATACACAGACTTTCACACTGGGATCAAAGGACCCTTTGATTAGTTACATGCAAATACGGTGTACATCTAAGTTCTCACCTGTGTCCTAGGTAAATCCAGTTTCTGGAACGCTGAGCTCTTCAATAGTAACCCAAAATGGATCTGGCAGACTCAACATCAGAGCCAAACATGGCAAGGATGAACTTCTTTCCAAACATGGGAAAAGTTAACATGATCTAAAACCAAAGCTCCTCTGTTCCTTGCCAGATATGAATGACCTTTTTGTAAGGGATTAAAAAAGAGAACCTTAATGAAATATACCTGCGTCACTGGTTTGCTTACTATAGATACTTACTCAGCAACTCTATCAGGTCAGTGGATGAGGTCAAGGACTTGCCAAACTGAAGGGTCATTGTCAACCAATGGAACAAAAAGAGAAGGAGAAGAAGGGAGAGAAAGAAGGTTAAGTAGTTTTGAGGTGAGACATGAGGCACAGTTTCCTACCTAGAGCTGCTTGAAAATATGTCTTTCTCCTCTCTCCTCTTGCCAGAGAATTAGGGGCCTCTCAATGCACTCACAGCTGACTAGTGTCACACAGCACATCCTCACCTGGAGAGCACCCTCCCTGTGAAGGCTGCACAGGTGGAGCACAAGGAAGGCACCTCTCTTTCTTACCAAACCTGAAGTGAGTTTGCTCACCCGTTGCGCAGCAAGCCAATTCCTGACACCGGGGGTGGTGGAAGAAAGTAGGAATTTTATTTTTGCAGAGTGCTGAGCAAGGAGAGAGGGCAGCTAACGCTGAAATCGCAAACTCCCTGAAAAGCTAAAAGGAAGGGTTTTTATTTGGGGTTTTAGGTAGGGGAGGGGGAGCATATGGCCTTGCTGGTCAGAGCTTTCCCACCAGCCTGTCTTTGGCCTTGAGACACAGCGAGGAGGGAGCTTGTGACCTTGCTGGTCAGCAGCTTTCCCACCAGCCCATATCTCTTTGCCGGAGGAGATAGTCCAGGTGCTTGTCCTTGATGGTGTTTGTCTCCAGGGAGGATAGTGGATCCTGGAGCCAGGAAGCCAGAGAATCAGCAGGGAATGAGTGTTTTGGTTTTAACCCCATATATGCTGGGTTTAATGTGGGGAAACTGATATCAGGGTCGATATCATCTTCAGCTGTCCCCAAGTGTGACTGACACATCTCCTGTGCTCCTCATCCTTGGATGTCATCCTCTCAGCCAGCATATGATAACAACTAATTGCTCTGCTGCTGATTCACAGACGAGGGAATACAAAATCACTGCTGGACAATGTGTGGGGCTGAAACTTGGTTCTGCTTCTTTACCTTTTTTCCTTAGTCTGTAATACAGGTCATGAGTCAGGCACATCCATGTTAACATGGCCCCAGTGGTATCAGAGAACACCAAATTAAAGGGCTTTCCTGCATTCTGTGAGACCCTTCAGCACCTTCTTTCTTCAGTAAAACTCTCCAAGACTGCTTGTCCCATTTATAATGATAGTTGAATTGGGAAATGGTAGATTGCACCACTCTACCTTGCCTCCCCCCATTGCAAACTACTCAGGTCGTTCAAAAAACATGCTTCCTTTCAGAAAAGGTGGGGCACTGGAATCCAGTCAATCTGATGCTGAGTTATCTTGTGACCAGTCAAGGGGCAGGAATTGTTCTAAGGAAAAAAATCACACTAGATAAGAATGCTTCTTGCAGCCTAATAACTTACATTTTGCATCTTGAGTATTAGACTTCCACAGGATTGTCTCTCCCTAAATTTCCTATGAGAATCAGACTGTATTTCTTGGGTATTCTTTGGGTGAAGCCAAACCCAGTGATTTAGCCTCCTTTGACATACCTCTCTTTTCCGCTTATCTGTATATTGAACTCCTTTGTCCAACTGTTGCCAATCCAAAGAAACACTACTCCGGCAAGTGCTATCACCATCGATGAGAGTAGGTAGACTTAAAGAGTTGCTCTATTTCTGCTTTGCTGGATAGTTTTCCTCTTTTATGAAAGTTCACAGTTAGAGTTCAAAGTTCATAAGCAGAAGAGCTTAGTGCTGCCCAGCATCAAAGTGCACTCCCGAGGCCGCACAGAAGAGCATAACGCGTTTGTCAATCATTAAGCCTCTATTGAAGACTGTTATGTATTTAAATACAGAACTGAAGATGATACATTGTTATAGGTAAATTAAATTTATAAGACAAAATGATCTCAAACTTCTTCAATTAAAATAATGCAGGGGCCAGCCCTGTGGCTGAGTGGTTAAGTTCACATGCTCCACTTCAGTGGCCCAGGGTTTCGCTGGTTCAGCTCCTGGGCGTGGACCTGGCACTGCTCATCAAGCCATGCTGAGGTAGCGTCCCACATAGCACAACCAGAAGGACCTACAACTAGAATATACAACTATGTACTGGGGGGCTTTAGGGAGAAGAGGATGAGAAAAAGAAAGCTTAGCAACAGATGTTAGCTCAGGTGCCGATCTTTAAAAAAAAATGAACTAACGCAACATTTACACGGTGCTCTAGTGGTTAAGATTTGGTGCTCTCGCTGCGGCAGCCTGGGTTCACTTCCCAGTCAGGGAACCACACCACCTGGCTGCCTATTGTCGTACTGTGGTGGCTGTATGTTGCTATGATGCTGAAAGCTATGCCACCAGTATTTCAAATACCAGCAGGGTCATTCATGCTGGACAGGTTTCAGTGGAGCTTCCAGACTGAGACAGACTAGGAGGAGGGACCTGGCCACCCACTTCTGAAAACATTGGCCATGAAAACCCTATGAATAGCAGCAGGGCATTGTTTGATACAGCACTGGAAGGTGAGAGGATGGTGCAAAAATAATGGACAGGGTTCTGGTCTGCTGTTCACAGGATGGATAGGAGTCAGAACTGACTTAAGGGCATCACCACCAACAAAAAACATTTACACTCATCACATAAATAAGAAGCAAGCTGCATATTTAAAAAATAATGAGTTGCTCAAACACGTAAATGAAATCATGTTTAGGCAATAGGGCTCATGCTGATGGCTATCAGGAAATAATAGAAGGTAATTAACTTGGAAAATTGTCAATGACAAATTATAAATGTGATCACTACATATTTAATCATCCCTGTTATCTTTTTCATACTTGCAAAACAAAGGCATAATTAGCTATCTTATGGCAAACACCGGGTTATATACTCACTAAACCCATTTTCCCTACATCCTGGGCACATACGTACATGCACATCTCCCAACCTCCCTTTCAGTGATTGGGAGCTGGTCAATGGAATACAGACAGGGGCAAGACAGAGTTATCACATCCAGGTCCAAAGAACCTCCCCCACAATCCTGTTGTGCTTTCTATCTTCCTTCTCTGCCAGATAGATGTAAAGGATCCTGGGGAGAGGAAGAGAGTGACTGAAATCCCAGGGAAAGGTAAATCCGCTAGATGGAAGGAGCCTATGTCCCTGAATTGCTACATGGAGCAGAGCCATCCCTACCATCCTGTACTGTGCTGTGACATGCAGAAGAAACAAACCTTTACCGAGTTAAGCCACTAAAATCTTAGAATTAAAGGAACAATACATAAGTTTACCTTCCCTGACTAATTTACATTCTTATGCTGTTTTCTTATCCCTTTACTTCAGAAATTGAGCAACTACAGAAAATACCTATTTATTTTTTCCATAGTTAGAACATATTTGGAACTCTGTCAGTTACTTGAATTCCTTCCCTGTCAAAACAATTTGACAGCACAGATAAATAATATAGAACTGTGCAATCATCTTTTATATACTCCTTTAGATAATCATGCTAACTCATGATGCTAAAGGTAGAATAAAAACGCAGAGAATCCAAATGTAAATAGTTGGGAGAAAATTTTAAAATAGTGTTAGATTCCTTCTTTGATAATAATCCCATAATGACCCTTTCATGGCAAAGTAAATTTTTTCCCATGTTACACACATTACTGTCAACAAACCACCCCCCAAATTACACAAGAAATCACTGTTGTTGCCCAATGTATAGAAAAGGAATTTTCAAAAAACTTTTTTTCTTAGAAGGAATAATTTTGACATTTTTTGACACGTGTATTAATACTATAGCATCAAAAAAACCATATGAACTAACTGGACTAAATCAAAGAACATTGTGTCTAGAGTGAACACAAGTCAAAATGCTTAAGAGGGAGGAACATAGTCCTCACCCATAGATCTCCACCAGTTCCAGGTAAAATATCAAAAATGGAATAACCAAAATGTGCATTTTCTAAGTAGAATCAACATAGGCTAGGAGAGTAATAATAGCGGCATCAACAAAAAATATTTTTGACACCATTATTTTATCTTTAATTTTTTGTTATGTATTTATACATAATAAAGGTTTATTGACCCGCCCCATGCCTCTGAGGAGAGACAGCTAAACTGAGATAAAAGCTAAAAATTGCCATCATTTGTATAAAAGACCTCCATTGTCTACAGTTCACAGAGTAATTCAATTTCGTTACAGTTACATTTGTTTCGCTTTCTTTTAATACATCCCATGCTAATCTTTTCCTCACAGTTAATATTTAGATTTATCCATGCTTACCAGTTTCTTTGTTCTCCATTTATTCTTTCATCCCCCTTCTAATTTCCATAATCTTTTTTCCTGAAATCCATTATTTAGTAGTTCTTTTAGCTTGGGCCTTATAAATAGTAAACACTTTCCATTTCTACCTAAAATTATTTCATCGTCACTCAAATAATAGTTTTAGCTGAATATAGGTTTCTAGGTCAAATTATTCCCTCTTAGCAACTGGAGTATACAATAGGTCATTGCTCTTGATTTTAATGAGGAATCTGCTCTTAGCGGGTATGCAGTTGGTCTCTAAGGTCAGCCCGAGTCCAAGCTTGGCTCTACCATTCACTTGCTGTGTGACTTTGGGTAAGGCACACAATCTTTCTGTGACTCAGTTTCCCTATATGGAAAATGGTGGGGGGATCTAAAGCATACTGCATTGGGATATTTAAGGATTCATACATGACCAGTGTCTGGAACATAAAAAGCGTTTGGTATCATTCTTATTTATCTTGCTCAAGACTAGATGTCTTCTTGAATCTATGAATTGTCCTACATTGTTTCTAGAAAAATCTTAGTCAATATCTCTTCAAAAATTGCCTTTCCTTCCTTCTTTTCTATGGAAACTCCTAATAAATTTGTGCTAGGCCTTCTCATTACTATCTATATGTATAACAAATTCTCCTGTTTTTAATATCTTTACTCTGTGTGCCCTGTTTTAGGGAATTTCCTTAGAATTACTTTCTCAGTTCACTATTTCTCTTTCAGTTACAAGTAATCTGCTGCTTAACTCATCCATTACTTTTTTGGTTACTTTTAAAGATGTAGATTTTCAGGTCTACAAATTTTCACATATGCCTGCTCTTTTTTCGTAGTGTTCAGTTATTTCCTCGTGTGTATAGAACTTCATCTATCTAATAAATCATTTTAAACATACTGATAGGCTTTTTGAGATTATTAGTATCTTACATTTTAGAGTGTTAATCTTCCTGTTCATAATGTCTTCTACTTCTCTCTCATGGTGAAACATTTCCTCATATAATTTGTAATTTTGGCCCGTCAACAATCTTTAGCCAGGTCTGGCTTTTTCTATGAGAGTTCCATGCACCCTAAGGGGTGGCAGCATTGTGTAGAGAAATTTTGCACTGCTTCTGCTCTGCACTCCATATATATCTGGGATTAGTTTACATGTTACATTTTTGGCTTCGGGATTCTTGAGTCAACGCTTAATGTAAATTTAGATTCTACACCTATGCTTGGAACTTTGGGTTTTCATGAGAGGCTTTTTGTCCCATCAGAGCCCTCGGCAGATGCAGGCTTCCTTGACAGGCAACACAGAGTACAGACTAAAAGCACCGACTCTAAAGACTTCCTGGTTTCAATCTTCGTTGAATTTGTAACAGCACTGAACCTCTGATATATTGTTAAAAAAAAAAAATTATTCAGGACTCAGTTTCCTTGTCTAGAGTCCTTCAGTGAAGGGGGATTAGAAAACTCCACATACCAGCACAGAAAAACAGCAATTAGAATGTAAACTCCATGAGAACAGGGACTTGCTGTTATGCTCCCTGCCTTATCCTTAACGCCTATGACAGTGCCTGTCATATTGTGGACACTCACAAACTGGATACACTGAATGAGTGAATGAATGAGTAAATGAAAGAAACAGTGTCTACTTTTGCTTGAGGACATTTCCCTGCTCGATGTGGTCCTGTTGAGTTGTCAGTAATGTTGTGACCCCTGCCTCCTCTGGGTAGAGGTGAACATGTGACCCAGCTTGGGCAAATTGGGACCTGCATTCTTTTAGATATGGTGATTAGTCCAAGGATTGGACACAGGGTCTAAGGCAGGCCAATTGGTGCACTTCTCCAAAATTTTCAAAATGGGAAGTTAAGAGGGGTATCCCTCTCCTCTTGACTCACGAGCTTTAAGGATTTATATGTAGGACTATGGGTGACCACCATCTTCCTTTAACATAAAGAAAGTCTGTCAAGGGTAGACCAGAGTGAGATTTAAATTTATGGTGAAACTGAATGAATAAATGGAGCCAGAAAGAATGCTTTGATCACACCAGCTGAGCCTCTACTTCTAGTCTTGCTTGAAGCCTGGTATCCCAATTTTGTGAGTCACAAAATTTTTATTTTCCCTCAAGCCAGTTTGACTTGGGTTTCTGCAGCATGCAACTGAAAGAGTCCTGACTGTGAGTAGGTGCTTACACAGGTAGCTCCCAAGCCCTCTGCACCTCTTTTCCAAATGAAACAATAAAGTACAGTAACAGCCATGGCATTTGGCTTCCATCCTCGATGTTGTATAAAACCTGAGCTGGAGAGAGGACAGCTACACATCTACTCCCCCACTTCAGAGAAGCTGCCTGTTGTTTGAGAAGTCCCATCAGTTTTCCTTTCCTTTCACTATTCAGTAAGCAGCAAAAAGCAAGGCTTATGGTCAGTGGAAGGTGACTCATTCTTCTTGCCCAGACCCAGGCTGAAGAGCATCCTTTGCCCCAGATCTGGCCATCAATAGCATTGGCAATGGCTGTGATCCTCTCTCCATTTTCCCCCAACCCTGGTCCTCTTTCCTAATGGCTAGAGCCCAGGTGAGAGGCAAACCAAATCTTATGCCTAAGTGCAGAGCTGTGGCTGACTTACTTATTCTACTTCTCTTTGAAGGACAAAAGCAATGACATCAGTCAAGTTGATTGCACCTGGGTGGTTACAAAATAATATCTTTCCTGCCAAGGAAAGAGCAGGAGCAATTCACACCGGGTGCTTTAAAGCTAATCAGAAAACCCAAGACAAAAGGCAGCAAACATCAGACAATAGAGACGAAGACTTGATCTCACTATGTTTAGCACTTGACTGGGCCGCTTGGCTTCTCAATCTAATTCTCCCTTTTCTTGAATATATTTATAACCCAGCAGGGATCTTTTCATTTCCTTGAAACCTCCTAGCTTGAGAGTGTTGTCCCCCTTCACAGAGCTCTCACCTCTCCCCATCTGTTCCCTTAAGTGAAGTGCTACAATCAAGAGTTGATCAGAAACAAAGTCCTCCTCGCATTCTGACTTAAGAACTTTCTTTCAGTTGCTGAGATCTAGGGCAAGAAAACACTGAAATGAAGGAGCTTATAAGGTCTACCAAATTCTCTGAAGCACACACTGAAAAGAGAAGATAAAGAACCTAATTTGCCCTGGCACATGACTAGGGAGAAGAGGCCTATTCTGTTTCTTGGATATGCTCTACACAGAGCCTAATATATGTACAATATTTATATTGATAATACTAATGGCTAGCTGTAGTGGGTTGAATGGTGGCCCCCCTAAAATATATGTCCATGTCCCGGAACCTGTAAATGTGACCTTATTTGGAAAAAGGGCTTTGCAGATGTAATTAAGGATCTCAAGATGAGATTTCCTGGTTACCCAAGTGGGCTCTCAATTCAGTGACAAGTGTCTTTATAAGAATGAGGCACAAAGAGATTAGGCACACAGAGCCATGTGAAAACAAGGCAGAGACTGGAGTTATGCAGCTGTAAGTCAAGAAACACCTGGGCCACCAGAAACTGAAACAGGCAAGAAAGGATTCTCCCCCTAGAGCCTTCAGAGGGAACACAGCTCTGCTGACATCTTGACTTCACACTTCTGACCTCTAGGGCCAACCCCGTGGCCTAGTGGTTAAGTTTGGCATGCTCTGCCTCAGCGGTCCAGGTTTGGTTCCCAGGTACAGACCTACACCATTTGTTGGTGGCCATGCTATGGCGGCATCCCACATACAAAATAGAGGAAGACTGGCACAGATGTTAGCTCAGAGCAAATCTTCCTCAAACAAAAAGAGGAAGATTGGCAACAGATGTTAGCTTAGGCTGAACCTTCCCCAGAAAAAATAATAATAATAATAACTTCTGACCTCCAGAACTGTAAGAATAAATTTCTGTTATTTTAAGTCACCCAATTGGTGGTAAATTGTTATGGCAGCCCTAAGAAACTCACACTAGCCTATATCATGCTCACTCTGTGCATGTACCTGTGCTAGGTACTTTGCATTCATTTTCTCCTTTATTCACAGCAAAACATCCTTACAAGGGAGGTATTGTCATCCCCCTTAAACAGACAAAGGGTTTAAATGCCTTGCTCAAAGTCTGCTGAGGAAAGCTGGAGCCTGAATTCAACTTCAGGTCTATCCAACTCTGAAGCCCATGCTCTTTCCACTGTGCCACTACTTCTGTATTTAATAAAGTGTTTTCCAATCATTAAAGAATAGGGTCTGATCCTGATGCCTACTTTCTAGCATATTTGATATGCAGAGCATCTTATTTTTAACACTGCCTCCTCCCTTAAATGACACAATTATTTTCAGCAATAGTCATGAAACAGAATGAATGTATTTCGTGTTTGTACTAAAATTTGCATTTACCAAACAAAATGATTGCACTTCACAGTTTGCCCTGTTTCACTGCTTTATATTTAATCACAAATAAAAATTCCCAGTGGTCACATCAAAGGACATAATTAAATAGCTAAATTCTGTTTCTTTCCTTAAAATTGCTGTGCTCCAAGTGTTTCTTTCGAATCTGTTGTTGAAACACAGAAAAACATACTACCACAAGAGGTGGGCATGCGAGTTGAGCCCTAAATGAGTGGGGACAATTCTGAACCCATGGGAATTTACTCTTGTAACAAACCAGTATGGCTGTGCCCCACACTTTGACATCTGACTATGTAACCGGTAGTTGTCCAAATTAACTTCCATACTGAATACAATGTTTATTAAAAGATACGTATGCTTTTTTTTATTGTGGTAAAATTTATCTTGTCGTTTTCAAGCATACGGTTCAGTAGTGTTAATTCACATTGTTACACCATCAATCTCCAGAACTTTTTCATCTTGCAAAAATGAAACTCTCCACCCATTAAATGACTCCCCGTTTCTCCCTCTCTCCAGCCTCTGGCAAATACTTTCTGTTTCCATGAATTGGACTACTTTAGATACCCCTAATCAGTGGAATTATACAGTATTCATATTTTTGTGATTGTCTTATTTCACTTATGTGAAATATAGAAAATGTAAAAATGTTTTAAAAAAAGATATGTAATACAAATGAAGCTAACAAATATATTATTATTAAAACTCAACATTAACTGTGGTATTTAGGCCAATTAGAACTTATTCCAAAAATTATTTCTTGTAAAGGGTGTTTTATCATTGACATTGTTTAGGATTGCTGGTACTTGGTAATAATAAAAAACGCACCAAATTTAATCAGCTTTATTACCATGTTTAAATTCTCTGCTAGCAGCTGACCCCCTTCTTGCCTGCTGCCAGGACAGACCACTCCTCGCCCCGGGTGCACCACTGCTGCACGCTATATCCAGGAAGGCCGCATGCGATGGCTTCAGCTGGAGGAAGTCCAGGCAATATGGGATGCTCACATACTTAAATTAAAAAATGAAGCTAGGGCTTTTCAATGACCACAGGGCATCAGCCTCTCGGTTTCTATATTCCTGCTGCACTCTGCTATAAAACCCTCAAAAGCTAGGGCCACTTTGCAAGAGGGAGATTTTTGGGGAATAAACTTCCATTACATTCAGACTTGCAGAAGTGGTGTGAGCTAAGTGTAGACAACCTTTCCTCAGGTAAACAAAAATACTGATTTTTTTTTCTGAAAACACTCTCTTTTCCTTTATCTCATTCAACCTGACACTATTAGTTGAGGGGAAAATCATAACTGACCACTCTGCAGATTCCCAAGTTAGCACAGAACAACTCTCCAGAGTGCCTTCACCCTCATGGCCCCGAGTGGTGTATTTATTTGTCTCCCTGTCTTTTCAGAGTGGTAAATATAGCAAAATGTCAAGGAGTGTTCCCAGAATGTCTCTTCTGAACAGAAACAGGAAACAAGGCTGCTGCAAGGGCCTCAGCCTCTTGTCAACAGGTTTAGCTAAGGTGAGAACCATTTGTTCCTGCAAACTGAGGAGATGGTGAGACCTATCTTGTCCTAACTACAATCTTGACCTGACTCTGCCAACTGGCCCAAGATTCCCTATTGTTTTGCTATGTGATCTTAGGCAAATTACTTAACCTCCATAAAGCTCAACTAACCATCTGTAAAATGAAGATAAAAAGAACCACCCTCAGGACTTTGTGAGAAATAAAAGAGCAGGAAGCATATGGAACTCAAGAAATATTCACTCCTAGTTTCTTTCCCTTCATCAAAACTTCTATGTCCAAACTTTTCTTTCTGCCCCGCTAACAGTTGTGTCTACAAAATCTTTCAGTGTCTTTCTCCTTTCACCTTTAATGCCTTCCTTATTTGAAAATAAGAACTCCCCACTCTAGCTCCTTTTATTGTGGGAGGCAGAATTCTATGGGAAGGCTCCAGAATATATATGGAACTTGTCAAAAAGAGAGTTTTGAGAACATGAAAATAACATTAAATACACATCACACACACACTCGTTGTATTGTAGAACATATAAACTAAGTGACAACTTATGATAGGGCACGGGGTCCTGGTATATCTTCATATCAAGAAAAGAGAGGAAGTTTCGGAGTGAGGGGCCTAATCAGGCTGACTTATGCTAGAACACATTCAGGGAGATGCTGGTGACCATGGAACTTGTGCGCTCCTTCATCTCCTACAAAAGAGCCTCCAGTGGCCTCATCCAGGTAAGTTCCAGCTTGGCCTCCAGAGAGCAGCTATGCTAGGGGTGAGACATCTCGACCTGACTCTGCCAATGCTCCCAACCAGTCACTCCACCAAGACTGCAGATATGGTCTGATGGTTGATTTTGGGTCTAGCTGTCATGGTACACATAGTGGGTACTCAACAAATGAATGACACAATAATAAATAAAGGGCTAAAATGCAACTAAAGCTCTTTCATGCTCAAGGATAATTAGTCAACCAACCACAATTGTAACTGAAACTGATAAACAATAAAGGATCATCGTCATCATCATCATAATGTAAACAGATTGCTATTTTGTGTATCCAGTGAAGACTATAAGTCATTAAATGACTAATATGCAGGAGTTAAATATGAAGGTAGGAGACTCCCTGCAAAGGAAGGAAGGTGGGACAGGCCTCATGGTTTCCACAGTTTTGCTGAATGAACCCTTGGTTACCTTTAGTTTACCAACAGATAAATGGGGAGGTGTCTGAATCTGTATAGATGTGTAACTAAGCATGAACCATGCTGTTGAGCCATGCAACAGACACCGCTTTGCATGATTAATAAAGCTTTTCATGCCAACTCAGTGCTCAAGGTGGCTAATTCCCAGATGAACGAAGCTATCCTATCAGGGTTCTTGGTTGCGAACAATAGAAACAGACTCTAGCTAACTTAAGCAGAAAACTAATTGATTGGAAAGGTAGAATAGTTTGCAGAATCAATGGGAAGCCTGGACCACCAAATTCCAGCAAAAATCAAGTAAGGGGAGGCAAAACTATAGACTTACCCCAAAGTCTGTTTTAGGAGGCTGCCACCGGAACCCTTGCCCCAGACAGTTGCTGTCACACCATTGGACTTGAACATATATATGACCTAGGACTGATTCTGCAACTTGTTTTGTGCCCTCAAGATTCAAAGTCCTCTGATTTTAAAACTTACTACAAAGCTACAGTAATTAAAACAGTGTGGCACTGGCATAAAGATAAACGTACAGACCAATGGAAAAAGAGTCCAGAAATAAACCCTTAGATATATGGTCAAATGATTTCTGACAAAGGTGCCAAGACTATTCAATGGAGAAAGGATAGTTTTTTCAACAATGGTGTTTTCTCAGCATTTCTCAGCATGTGATATCCACATGGAAAAGAATGAAATTGGACCCTTCCCTAACACCATATACAAAAATCAACTCTAAATGAATCAAATACCTAAATACCTAAAACTATAAAACTCTTAGAAGATAACATAGGGCAAAAGCTTCATGACATTTTTGATTTGGCAATCATTTCTTGGATATGACACCAAAGGCAAAGGCAAGAAAATAAAAATAGACAAATTAGACTACATGAAAATTAGAAAATTTTGTGCATCAACAGAGCAAAAAGGCAACATGTAAAATGGGAGAATATATTTGCAAATCCTATATCTGATAAGGGATTAATATCCAGAATATAGAGAGAACTCCTAAAACCGAACAACAAAAAAATAACCTGAAATGGGCAAAGGACTTAAATAGACATTCCTCCAAAGAAGATGCACAAATGGCCAACAAGCACATGAAAAGATGCTCAACATCACTAACCATTAGAGAAATGAAATCAAAACTACAATGAGATACTACCCCACACCCATTAGGATGCCTACTATCAAAAAACTCCCAGAAAATAACAAGTGTTGGTGAGGATGTGGAAAAATTGGAACCCTTGTGTACTGTTGGTAGGAATGTAAAATGGTACAGCTGCTGTGGAAATAGTACCGTGGGTCCTCAAAAAATTAAACATAGAACTATCATATGATGCGGCAATTCCACTTCTGGGTACGTGCCCAAACAATTGGAAGCAGAGTATCATAGACATATTTGTACACCCGTTTTCATAGCAGCATTATTCACAATAGCTAAGCAAAATGTGGTATATATGTACAATGGAATATTATTCAACCTTAAAAAAGGAAATTCTGATACATGCTACAACAGGGATTAACCTGAGGATATTATACTAAGTGAAATAAGCCCGTCACAAAAAGATAAATACTGTATGATTCTATTTCACAAGGTACTTAGTCAAAATCAAAGAGACAGAAAGTAGAATGGTGGTTGTCAGGGGCTGGGGGAAAGGAGGAACGGGGAGTACAGAGTTTCAGTTTTACAAGATGAAAAGGGTTCTGGAGATGGATGGTGGTGAGGGTAGCACATAATAAATGTATTTAATGCCATGAACTGTACACTTAAAAATGGTTTTAAGATGCTAAATTTTGTTTGTGTATTTTACCACAATAAAAAAAATTGGGGAAAAAAAGCCTTCAAGCCCTGAGTGCAAGCATCAGAATGGCCACCTGGAGATTTTGGCCCCTGTTTCTGGATGCACTCCACTACTGTAAAAAGAAGCGTAGCCCTGTCCTCCATCCTGTTCGGTATGAAGCAAAATAGGAAGGGTATTCTGGGAAGCCTAAACAAATACCCCCGCATTTATCCTGTTGAAGTTAAACACCCATAGTAAGCCTTTAATCACATCATCTCTTGAAACTAACCTGGGTGGAATTCTTGGTTTTCCTGGCCCTACTTATCCTGCCCCGCATTGCCACCCTAACCTATGGCATCTTAGTGTGGAAGTTCTGTCAGCTCTGCAGAAAAGTCAGTGGGCTTTTTTCAGAATGAAGGAGACTGATCCCAGGCTTTCTTCAAATGAACCAGCAGATCAGTTTTATTTACTCATTTATTCATTCCACAAATATGTACTTCTATATGCCTGGCACAGAGTTCAGTCCTGGGAATATAGTTGTGTATTTGAAAGACAGTCACAGCCCTAATGGAATTTATACTCAAGTGACCCAATTTTACCCCTAAGGAATCCTATGGAATATTCTTAAGGCTTTTAATAATTGCCTAAATTTTAATCAATTTGATGGCTTCCAAATGACTATTTCTAAAAAAATAAAAAATGACTCAGATGACCCCTCAAGTTTCTCTCATCCTATTGCATGTGTAAAGTCTTCAGATTTTGAAGTTTTTCTCATTTTGGAGCTCTCATAAACAGATGATTAAGGAATGGAAATCATTTCTTTAAACCAAGATCCCTGAGATTTAAAACAACAAAGGAGCCAGGTGTGTCTTGTTTAGGAGTATTTCACACAAGGGGGTATGGGACTGAGCAGACAGACACTCTGGAGGTCCCCAGGTACCCCCTCCTGCCTCAATAGCCCACCTTGTTGCAAACTACAATTGCCTTGTATTCTGAAAGGGTAACAAGGCTTTCAGCAGCTTCTCACTGATAAGCCTTGGAGAAAACAGAAAAGTCTAGGAGGGTAACTACTTGACTTCAAATTAAAGGGGATATCTCATAACTCTTTTTGTATCTGTTCTTAAAACCAACAGGAGAGGCTGACAGGCTGTCACAGGGGACCACAGACTCAGTGCCAAAGAACACATGCAGTTAGCATAAATATGTAAAGTAGGCTGGGTGTAGGAAGAGGAGAAGTGTTATCCTTGTGTTGCAACTAGGCATATGCCATTAAAACAAATTCAACAGTTTGGAAAGATTTTCAGCAAGTTTTCCTTATAATGAGATTTAGCAGTAAATAAACAAACACAAAAAGAATGAATGCTTAAGAGCCACTGAACACATTAAGGTCAAGGATTTTGAAAGTTAATCCACTTTTCTTCCCCCAAGAGTTTATTTTTGGTAAAAGGCAGAAAACTGAGTTTTTCTACAAGGGAAATCTGCTTCTAAATGATAATTTGAAAATCTTGATATATATTATATATTTAAAAAGACACAGAAATAACAGAGAAGTGGGAATAACAGATTAGGTACTGTAATTTCATAAAGCCTTGCCTAAATCAAGAAGCAGCACACACACACCTAATTTATGCAAACTAAAAGTGTATATAAACAGCACAATATTGTGATACTGGATCATGATACATTACATGTACACAGAACTACTACCACTATTAAGAAACCTTTGTGACACTCAGTTTTATGCCCAACAAAAAAAACAAAAACAAATTCAACAAAACATGGCCAGGCAACATCACAGCACATAGGCTGCCTGCCTCAAGAAATGAAAAGGGAGCCTACCTAGGTATCAGGAGAGCTTCTGGCTATACCCTTTGTTCGTTGCACAACATTGGCCATTTGGATCACTTCTTTGGGTTTTAAAGTCCTCAACTGTAGAATATGAAGATCAAACCAGAAGAGTCCTAAGGTTCTTTTTGCCAACATAAAATATTTTCAGAGTCTAATATGTGCCCTACACTTTACACACACAAGTGTCGATGAAAATAATCCATAATCAATCTATAAATCAAAATTGGAGTGAGTTTATTATGAGCCAGATCTGAGGACTAGCCTGGGGCCTTCCTTCTCCAAGGAAGAAAGGGCACCAAAGAAGTAGGGTGCAGAGTGGTTATATACCATCTTGGAACAAAGAGCATACATCACATGACAGTCCCTTTTACAATAGTCACAAGATTACTTTGCTGGCACAGATCAGCGAACACAGCACGTCAGTGGTCGCAAGGTGAGCACAACAAGTCAGTAATTAATCCTTAGTTTAGAGAAAGATGCTTATCCTAAAGGAAATGCCAATATGGGAGGGGTTATATCCCTATCTTTAGGGGCATAATTCTTATCTTTTGGATATAGTAAATATTTAAAGCAGATGTACAATGCATGTTCAATAGGCCATGTCAGGCCCTTTTGGAAAAACAAGGTCAGGTCAAATTAGTTTTAAACCAAATGGCTTCCTCATATATTCTAATATATCCTACTGCTTTTCATTTATTTATCACAAGGATGCAAGATAACCATTACTATGTCTATTACATGAGGGATCTGAGGCTCAGAGAGAGTAGGTACACCTGGCAGATAACCCCAGATCAGTCTGGTTCCAAAGCTTGTGCTATTTCACCCTACAGTATTTTCTACTATGTGTCTAGGGGTTGTGCTTAAAGGCCCCTGCAGCTCTAGGGAAGCAAAAGAGTAAAGACAGTCCCACAACCTTGGCCTAAACCAAGCCACCAAATCAGCACGGGAAAATGCAGAAAATTGTATACAACTAAAAAAAGGCAGAGATGAGGGATGGAATAAAGGAAAAGAATGGTAAACAGAAAATATGAAATCAATATCTACAATAACTGTGAACGGAATAAATTACCTACTGAAAGCAGCTTAGTTACGTCACTAAGAACCCTGTGTTCCTTTCCATCTTCTGTTCTGCCTCCCTTTGTCATCTTTATTTTAGGTTCGGTTCTCCTCAAGGTCATAGGATAGCTGCTAATGCAATTGGAGCTACATGCTTCCTCACTCAAATCTAACAAGATTGAGATATGTTGTCTGAGCACTTCAAGCAAGAGTCCTGAAATTCACCAAATAAGACTTCTTAGGTCACATTCCTACCCCTGAATCAATGACCATGGCCAGGGAAGAATGGCTTAAGCCAACCAGGGCCCAATCCTTATTAAAATATTGTCCTCTTCGACAGCCTCTCCCCTTTCTTCCTACTTCACTGGTCTTGCTTCCTCATTTTCCCTGACCTCCAGGGCAAGCTTCAAGGGCGTGTGACAAGTGCAGTCACACAGAGTCCATCTTAGTTTAATGCTCTGTTGTCACCATCTTGAAATTGTTACTAAGTTTTGAAGAATGGGCCCCATATTTTCATTTTGCACTAGGTCCTGCAAATCATGTAGCCAGTCCTGTTAACTACTCCTTTTCCCAATCTGTCTTGGGATTGCCTTTAGGATTGGCCCTGGACCCTTTCCCTTTCTCGATTCTCTCTTCATGTTCTTGCTTGGGTGGATCATTTTTATGGCTTTAAATGTTCTCCATATGATAATAAATCCCAAAGACATTATTCAGCTCAGATATCCCTGCTAAGCTCCATTTGCTTATACCTATCTTGCCACCTTGATACCTCAACTTGGATGTCTAATGGGCACGACAAAATTAATATATCATAAAATATGAATATTATTTCCTTCCCAAAATATCTATCCTCCCTCATGCTCACTACACTCAAGTCTCTCGGATAAACTTTTGTACCTTGTCCTCCTTTCCTCACTCAAAAGCATTTGTGCTTCTTGTTCCCTCTGTCCACCAAGTTTGTACCAATTTACACTCCTCTAAGCAATCTATCATAAGGCCCATTTACCCACACCCTGATCATGACAGAGTATTGTTTTTTCCTAGCCATTTGATAGCTGGAAAAATGGTTTCTGATTATTGTCTTATTATTAGTAACACAATTTAATAATTCAGACTGACATCCCATCCTACTTATTTTAAAGTATAGAATTTAATGGTATCTTTTTTTGATAAATGGAACTTATTCTCATTAACAATATAAAGCATTTTCCTTGCTAACCTGCATGGTTTTATTCAGTTATCTATATAACAATGTTATACACTAGTAAGCAAAGCAAGCAACATTTTTTTAAATAACATCTTTAATTAAAGTTTTTGCAAAGGTAAAATATTAAACTTAAAATAGGTCTTAGTACATCAAAATACTAAGTTCTCTAATTGTATTCCAAGATGGTCTTTAAAACATAATATCCCATATATCACAGAAGAGCAACCTTGATCTGCAATTGTACAGAATGAATTTTACAAACATAATAAATATATTTACGCCCTTACACATAACAGTATGTACAACAGCAGTTGACAATAGTAGCTCAGAACAGCAAAAAAGATTAGTCTCTCCCCCAGAATTGTAGCCCTGACACATACTGGACTGATTTAAGGAACCTTGACTGAAATAGCAGTTACTAACTCAATGTAGTTCTTCCCTTAAAAGAGAAGAAAAAAAAGTCTCTCTTGTTCCACAAAATAAACAAAAATATTAAATTCGATGTGTTCTTCCTTAAACCATAAAAATGACAGAAGATAGACTAAGGCAGGCTTAAAAAGGGAATATAAACTTCAGAATAATTTCCATAGCATAATAGATTAAAACGCAAAACTGTTTAACATAAACTCATGAGGAAATATATAAAGCAACTCTTCTTTAACCAATGAATTCAAAATCTGAAATAGCTGATTCAGACAGGTGAGAGACAGACATGAAATAAAATGAAAATGTACAAAGATGAATTAATAAAATATTACATTGCACAAAAGCTCAAAAAAGTTCAAGATGAAATAATCTGAAAATATAGGAATTTTCTCAAGTGGAAGAAAATGCTAAGTCATAAAGGGAACTCCCAAGAGGAAATTACATCTGTTTCCTGTACAAGGCGTATTTACCTTCTGAAAAGAATGGTGATATTATTGCTATAAGATAATCAAAAATTACTCTTAGAGACAACCCTTTTCATTCCTCCATAAAAGCCAGAAAAAATAAGAAAACCAAATCCTTGATTTTCACTATAGCAAAAGAAAATCTTTACACAAAAGCTGTTTTTATGTTCTTGCTGTCTAAAACCAGAATCTATTAGAATATGCTCTTCAAGGACATATTTAATCACTATACATGCTGCTCAACTCTTGATGGATTCCTAGAAGAGTAACATTAAGGTGGCTTTGATTTTAAGAGAGGCAACAATATAAATGTGCTATTATGATGGCATTTGATTAACAAAAAGAAATGTGAACATTTAAAAAAATATAAAAGCCCAATATAAAGATCCCCTTCATATAACAGACATTTTACTCTAGAAACTAATTGCACATTAAAGAGTTGTTTTAGCCAAATGTGGCTCTCCACAGAAATTAAATGTGCTCTCAGGCATTCAAATGGTCTGATTATCCAAATGACCACCAAAAAAAGAGTACATATACTGAAAGGCACACATTTCCACACTTTAGTCATTTTGTGTAAATTTTCCTTAGCACTGTTGATACATGTTAATCTTTTTTTAAAATAAAAGGTGCCATCACCATCTGTGCAAATCTAAACAACTCCTCTCCGGAAACCTTTACTTATTTTCACAATACCAAGTCTGAACTCTCTTCCCTCTTTGAATAAACAAGCTATTTTCATTTTAAAATTCTGAAAGTGGGAATCCTTGCCTTTTCAAAGGAATGACATTTTTATAGAACCTAATGAAATGATTTGCTAAATACAATGTTAAAAACATGATTAAGAATGCAAGTACAATAAAAGATAAGCAAGTGGCATTCTTATAGCAAGCCACTATAACAAAACTAAGACATGCTATTTGATTAAAAAGGAACAGGATGCAGTAATACATATAAGAGCACAATTTGGTATGCAGTGTTGTTTGGACCAGCTTTCAGAATTTTCACAGGTAAAAGAAAAGCATCTGCCAAGTATGCCATAATTAATATGCAATTCACAGGTGCAAATACAAATGGTTATTTCCTGCTTCAAAATAACCCTAGTTGAGTCACTCTGAAAGCAACGGTTGTTCATGTTCAAAAATGTTATAAAAACAGGCTAGTATACAATTCTACCATGAATACAAATGTTTGTCTACATAGAGGGCCCAAAACACGAGCTGAATATCATATAGTAATCCACAGTCAGTAGCACAGGAACTACTAGAAAGCCAAAGGGTTTCAATCAACACTGCAGCACTGCTAAACTTTTATAGGTAGTTCAGGTCATTGACTTCTTCATTGAGTAAATATAAACCTACTGCAACTACACTGAAGGACAATTGAACGACAGGACTTCCGTGATTTCACCCCCTCCCTTCTCTTCTCCCAGTCTCATTAACAAAAACGAAAAAACCTTTGTGTGCTTAAAGAGTAGTAGGGTAAACAAATAAACCTCCCCTCCAAAAAACTAAATTAATATAGTGAAAATAAAAACCGTATTACCAGTTATGGCATCTAAATAAAACCTAACTACTAGCATGCTAGAAACCAGCATTTATGCCAAAGTTCAGAACATAAGTTAAAGGGACCAAGTTGGTATGCAGGGTGGCAAGCAGGCAACAAAAAAAAAATGATTAGCCTTTTTGAGAAGTTTAAGGATTTGTGTTAAAAAACAACATATAAGAGCTCACAGTTTTTCTTTGTAATGTACTTTAAAGTGTTTCTATGTTAGTTCTGGAAACACACACAAGGGCAAATAAAAGGAAGACAAAAATGGAAGACAAAAAAAATTCAATATACAAGTAACTTAAACACATGTGAATTTTGTCAAGATAAACCATGAAAAGAAGTAGTTGTAAGAACACAAAGATAAAGAGAAGTGCTCCTACAGATTTCCCAGGCAACTAGTTCACACTGAACATAGCACTGCCATATTGTTCTTTAGAGCCCATTACAGAATACAGAGCTATGCATTCTTAATATACATATTAAATTTCTATTATTTTTAATATACAAATCAAATTTCTATGCTTTCTTCTCGATGTGCAAACTGGAGCCCACATCTATATTATCAATGGCCTGGAAGGGCCACCAAATGAAAGAGAGGTAAATATGTATTTAGTGGCCCACCCCCCTCTAACAACAAAGTTTTCCCCTCAAATTACAAAGTTGCATTTAAAAAAATGTGTTCAATTAGAATAATAGTTTTTAAATTATTTACTAGTAAACACAAGAAATTTTTATAATTACTAAATTGTTTAATAAAAATCCAGGTCCTCACCACCTCTCCAATGCTCTAATCAATGCACAGAATGTTAACTGAATTTTTGTTTAGCTTAAAAACTAAACACATATATAAGCATACACTTCAGCCCAAGAGGAAAAAAATCTGTATCTACCTATATGTGTATTATTTCTGCTAGATGGTACGTTTGTGAAATAAAATCATATTCCTGAGGAGCCACTTTGAGGTTTCTTTTTAAGGTGTCAGACTAAAAGAAACAAATACGTTTTTCTGTAAGGAAACTGAAGTTGTCATTTTAATTCTGCTCAACTCAGATGAGACCCAAGTCTTTAAACTACATTTAATGAGTATGAAACCTAATTAAAATATATATCGATTCCTGGGTCAAATTTTGTCTCCAAACTGTGATCACTGATTACTTCCTTTAACTCTTTAATAGATGTTTCATAAAGCAGGGAAGGAAGAGGTATATATTACTGAGAGAAAATAGTAAGTAAAAATATTTAAGACCTACTATGAGAGTTTCTAAATTGTTTCCTTGAACAAGTGAATTAAAATCCAACATCATAATTCTTACCCTTTTGTAAAAAGCTCACACGCCATTTTTACCAAATATAACCACATACAATAAACAGTTTCAGTTCAATCTATCAAAAGGGAAGTTTCTTCAGTTCATTCCAACAAGTATCTTCTGACTGAACCCAAGTTGGAGGAAGGAATATAGACATAGCTTTACATGCTAATTATTGGTGGCAGGTACCTGTATTTAAAATCGACAATTATGGTTTTCCTACACAAAACCCCAACCCTCCCCACCCCCAACAACCCCAGGTGCTACAGTTCCATGGCTTGCCAGTTAGAAGTAGTGTCTATGTTGTCAAGGTCTCTTTGTTCCGGTAGCTTTGCTTCTACTGCACTTTTCTGACATGCAGAAGTTAAGTTTTCGTTGGTGTATGACCCAAGTTTCAAACTGTCCACTTTAAAATTTTTTTAAGTTTGTTTTGTTTTATTTATAAAAGAACAGAACCAACTCTTCACCATTCTGCATCTCCAATGGCTTTGGAAAATATATAATCTCTTCCGTTAAGATTCATAATGCCATCCTTGAGATGAAATTTCCATTTGTTTTTACTTCTGTGTATCTAAATAAACAAACAAAAAAAGAATGTAAGAGACACAATCCAAAGACAGGAAACCAACAACAAAAAATCCATTCACACACTAAAAAAACTTTGTCTTGTACATTACTACATTTGCAAACTTGTTTTTTTTAATTGAGATGTAATTGACAAATAACATTATATTAGTTTCAGGTGTAACATGATAATTTGATATTTGTATATATTGCAAAATGATTGCCACAATAAGTCTAGTTATCATCCACATTTACAAACTTTTTTGTCTTGTGATGCCAACTTTTAAGATCTACTCTTTTAGCAACTTTCAAATATACAAAACAGTATCATTAACTACAGTCACCATGTTGTAAGTTATATTCCCATGACTGACTGACTTCACAACTGAAAGTTTGTAACTTTCAACCACTTTAACTCATTTCATCCACTCCCTACCCCTTGCCTCTGGCAATCACCAATTTGTTCTCTATATCAATGAGTTCAATTTTTTTGTTTGTTTTAGATTCCACATATAAGCAAAATCATATATTTGTTTTTCTCTAAGATTTCATTTAGCATAATGCCCTCAAGGTCCATCCATGTTGTCACAAATGGCAAGATTTCCTTCTTTTTTATGGTTGAATAATATTCCATTGTACATACACATACATACATACATACATATACACACACACACACACACACACACACACACACACACACACTGTATTTTCTTTATCCAGTCATCCAACGATTTGACACTTAGATTGCTTCCATGTCTTGGCTATTATAAATAATGCTGTAACGAACATGGGAGTACATATATCTTTTCAAGTTAAGTGTTTTTGTTTCCTTTGGATAAATACCCAGGAGTGGAATTGCTGGATCATATGGTAGTTCTATTTTTAATTTTTTGAGGAACCTCCATACTGGTTTCCATAGTGGCTGCACCAATTTACATTCCTACCAACAGTGCACAAGGTTTCCCTTTTCTCCATATCCTCGCCAACATTTATTATTTCTTGTCTTCTTGATGATAGTCACTCTAACAGGTTGAGAGGTGCTATCTCATTGTGGTTTTGATTTGCATTTCCCTGATGATTAGTGACATTAACTATCTTTTCATATACCTGTTGGCCATTTGTACGTCTTCTTTGGAAAAATGTCTATTCAGATCTTTTGCCCATTATTTAATTGGATTGTTTGTTTTTTTGCTATTGAGTTACACAAGTTCTGTATATATTTTGGATACTAACCCCTTATCAGATATACGATTTGCAGATATTTTCTCCCTTTCAGAAGGTTGCCTTTTCATTTTGTTGATGGTTTCCTTTGCTGTGCAGAAGCTTTTTAGAATGATGTAGTCCCACTTGTTTGTTTTTGCTTTTGTTGCCTTTGCTTCTGGTGTCAAATCCTAAAAATCACCGCCAAGACGGATGTCAAGAAGCTTACTGTGTAAGTTTTCTTCTAGTAGTTTTATGGTTTTCAGTCTTACATTCAAGTCTTTCATCCATTTTCAGTTGATTGTTGTGTTATGGTTTAAAATAGTGGTCCAATTTATATTCTTTTATATCTTTTACAGTTTTCCAAACACCATTTATTGATGAGAACTGTCCTTTCCTCATAGTATATTCTTTGCTCTTTTGTTGTAAATTAACTGACCACATATGCATGGGTTTATTTCTGGGCTCTCTTTTCTGTTCCACTGATCTACAGGTCTGTTGTTATGCCAATAACATACTGTTTTGATTACCATAGCTTTGTAATATAGTTTGAAATCAGGGAGCATGATACCTCCAAGCTTTGTTCTTCTGTCTCAAGACTGCTTTGAGTATTCAGGGTCTTTGGCGATTTCATACAAATTTTAGGATTATTTTTTCTATTTCTGTAATAAGATGCCATTGGAATTTTGATAAGGATTGCATTGAATCTATTTAGATTGTTCTGGGTAGTATGGATATTTCAACAATATTAATTCTTCCAATCCATGAGCATGCAATATCTTTCCATTTATTTGTGTCTTCCTCAATTTCTTTCATTAACGTCTTACAGTTTTCAGAGTACAGGTCTTTTACCTCCCTTGTTAAATTTATTCTGAAGTATTTTATTCTTTTTGATGCAACTGTAAATGGGACTGTCTTCTTAATTTCTCCGATAGTCTGTTATGAATGTATAGAAATACAACAGATTTTTACATATTGATTTCGTTCCCTGCAACTTTACTGAATTCGTTTATTAGTTCTAACAGTTTTTTAGTGGAGTCCTTAGGGTTTTCTATACATATAATATCATATCCTCTGCAAATAGTAACAGTTTTACTTCTTCCTTTCCAATTTGAATACCTTTTCTTTTTCTTGCCTAACTGCTCTGGCTACAATTTCTAATACTATGTTGAATAAAACTAGCAAGAATGGGCATCCTTGTCTTGTTCTTCATCTTAGAGGAAAAGCTTTCAGCTTCTCACAATTGAGTATGATGCTACCTGTGGACTTGTCATACATGTCCTTTATTATGTTGAGGTATTTTCCCTCTACAGCCTCTTCGTTGAGAGTTTTGGTGATAAAGAGATGTTGAATTGTGTCTCATGCTTTTTCAGCATCTATTGAAATGACTGTGTATGATTTTTACCCTTCATTCTGTTAATGTGGTGTCTCACCACTGATTAATTTGCAGATGGTGAACCATCCTTGCATCCCTGGAATAAATTCCACTTGGTCATGGTATATAATCCTTTTAATATACTGTTGAATTGGGTTTGCTAATATTTTGTTGAGGATTTTTGGATGTATGTTCATCAGGAATATTGGCCTGTAATTTTCCTTTCTTGTGGTATCCTTGTCTGGTTTTGGTATCAGGGTAATGCTGGCCTTGTAAAATGTGTTTGGAAGTGCTCCCTCCTCTTCTATTTTTTGGAAGAGTCTGAGAAGGACTGGTGTTAATTCTTCTTTAAATGTTTGTTAGAATTCACCAGTGAAGCAATCTGGCCCTAGACGTCTGTTTGTTGGGAGGTTTTTGATTACTGATTCAATCTCCTTACTAGTATTCAATGTGTTCAGATTTTTTATTTCTCCATGATTTAGTCTTGGAAGGTTTCATGTTTCTAGGAATTTATCTATTTCTTATAGGTTGTCCAATTTGTTGGTGTATAACTGTTGATGGCAGTCCCTTATTATCCCTCATATTTCTGTGGTATCAAAGGTCACATCCTCCTCTTTCACTTCTGATTTTATTTATTTGAGTCCTCTCTCTTTATTCTTAGTAAGTCTAGCTAAAGGTCTGTCAATTTTGTTTATGTTTTCAAAGAACCAGCTCTTAGTTTCACTGATCTTTACTATTGTCTTTTTAGTCTCTATTTCATTTGTTTCCGCTCTGATCTTTGTTATTTCCTTCCTCTACCAACTTTGGGCTTCATTTGTTCTTCTTTTTCTAGCTCCTTGTGGTGTAAAATTAGGTTACTTATTTGAGATTTTTCTTATTTCTTGATGCAAGCATTTATCTCTGCAAGCTTCCCTCTTACAAATGCTTTTGCTGCATTACCACAAGCTTTGGTATGTTCTATTTCCATTTTCATTTGTCTCAAGGTATTTTTTTATTTCACTTTTGACTTCTTTGACCCACTGTTTGTTCAGTAGCATATTGTTTAATCTTGAAATATTTGTGAATTTTCCAGTTTTCTTCTTGTAATTGATTTCTAGTTTCATACCATTGTGGTTGGACAAATTGGTTTCTTTGTGAAGCTTCATTTGATGAAAAAAAAATAAGAAAGAAACACATTCACTCACTAGATGGGGTTTAAAAAAAAAATCTATCTATAATTAGTATTATTTTAGCTCTTAGTATTTGTTTTTATTAACGCAGTTGTTAATATTTTCTGGAAAATATTTTATCTCTATATCTAAACACAAGGTTTGCCATATACACTTTCTTTTTTCACAAGACATTTTATACTGGCAAATACTTAAAACAAGAATACCCCTTGTTCTCCCTGATGCTTCTAGACCACTGTTTTGCCTTTTCTCTATTAACTCCTTTTATGTTCACACCATTTAACCTCAGGCTTTTCTTCATTCCTCATATCTGCTGACCATCAGGACACTATCTTTTCATTGGTATCATGTTTACAACCATTCTCCTCTTCTTCCTCACATATGGTAACAACTTACACATTGCTGACCCTTCTAATACTGTGGCCTCACAGTACCAGTATTCATACTAATACTAGTATTTCTAACCTCTAATTACTTTATCTCTAATTTTACTCTAGTTGTCTCCAGGACACCTGGCAACTGTTTTCTCAAAGGCCACCAATAATCTTCTACTTACTACATCAATAACCTCGTCATCTGACTTATTACAGTAATCTTCTGATTTCCAGGACTTCACTCTCTCCTCCCTTCCAATCATCTTATAAATATCACTGCCAGAAACACAACTCTAACCAATCACCTCTGCTTGACTATTTCTATTTCTACATGACCTGGTAATAACTCACCTTTCCAAGCTTATTTCCTACCTCCACATTCCTCAAAGATTATATTTCACTCAAAAGAAGTTATCCCCCTTGCTCCCATTTTTACAAATTCAATTCCTATTTCAGGATCCATCTCAAAAATACTGTGCCCTCCACAAAGCCTTCCCTAATCTCATCAGCTAAAACTACTCTTTCCTACTGATTAATTCCCAATGGCATTCCGAAAGATATTTCCAGTATTATTTCTAAGTATATACAATTATGGAATGATTTTTTTCTACCAAAATAAAACTCCTTATGGTTTTCTCAAGACCTAACATGGAACCTTATACATGGCAGCATTTAACAAATACACCTGAAGGATGGCTGATCATCCAGTCACTTACAGCAGATTTCAAAAACTACATAACATCCACAGTTAAGCCAAAGAAGGAAGGGTAGAGTTCAAATTGGGCCAAGCCCTGACCATTCTCATCTTTGCCTTCATTTATAATTTTTAGTTATTTGCAATTCTGTGGATTTAGGTTAAAAAGGAGTTGTAAAACTTAACTGAAATGACTTTTCTTCCCTTTCCTAGTAAGTCCCACTCATTAGTCAATGTTCAGTTTAAGCTCAATGTCTTCTTCAAAGAAGGACCAATGGTTCTCCCTCTTCTGATTGAAAAGGACCTCAAAATCAAGTAGTTTTAGGCTTTCATTTTCAAAAGAGGAAATTATAGCCTGGAGAGGTTCAACTACCTGACCAAGAGCATACTGCTATTAAGTGACAAAGATGATTCTTGAGTTCCAGCCCAATACTCTTTTTTACTAAATCAAGCTGTTTCATACAGTAATGTAGAAATGTTCACTATGTACAGATATTTTTTGAGATCCCATTCCTAAAATTCCATAGTCTAACCTCCCCTTGCAAACCTTCTCTATGGCATATTTTTGGCAAATCATTGTTCAGTGTCTGCTTGGGTATGATTAGAAGTCGGGGGCAAAGAATTGCACATTAAGGTATTCCTTTCTGGGACAGTTCTTTTAAAAGTCTTTCATACTTTATCCCTTACTGAAATCTGCTTCCTCCAAATTTCCACTTATTATCCTAGCTCTGCCTCTTGTGACTTAATTAAAAAAAAAATCAAACAACCTTTCATATATTTGCAAACCATTCTCATGCTCTTCTCTAGATCACTGACTTAAGCTATATACACATTTAACATTTACCAAATTTTTCTTACTTATTAAAACAAAATAGAGCACAATAAAGTTAAAACAGTAGTCAGGGCAGAGAGTACAGCATTAACTGCTCTTATATCTCTGGTCTGAATACAGATCTTCCTCAACTTTCAAAGGGATTGCATCCCAATAAACATATTGGAAGTTGAAAATATCATGTCAAAAATGCATTTAATACAACAAACCTACTGAACATCATAGCTTAGCCTAGCCTACCTTAAACATGCTCAGAACACTTACATTAACCTACAGTAGGGCAAAATCATCTAACTCAAAGCCTATTTTTATAATAAAGTGTTAAATATCTCATGTAATTTATTGAATACTGTACTGAAATGAAAAATAGAAGAGTTGTAAGGGTACAGAATGGTTATAAGTGTACTGGCTGTTAACCCTCATTATCTGGCTGACTGGGAGCTGTGGATCACTGCCACTGCCCAGCACTATGAGAGAGTATCATACTGCACATTACTAGCCCAGGAAAAGATCAAAACTGAAAATTCAAAGTATAGTTTCTACTAAATACATATCACTTTTGCATCACCATAAAGTCAAAAAATCATTAAGTCAAATCATCACAAGTCAGAGACCATCTGTACACTATGTAGATATTAAACCTAACGTCTTAAGATGGATTATTTGAATGTCTAACAGATAACCAAACTAAACATGTCCAAAACTGATCACTCTCCCCTCCCAAACTCACTCCATCTGCAGCCTTCCTCATCTGAGTTGATGGCATCTCCATTCTTCATGCATTCTTGATTCCTTTTTCTTTTCTACCATACATCCAAGAACAGTCAAGAAACACTGCTGACTCTTCCTTGAAAAAATATCTAAGATCCAGCTGCTTCTCACCACTTCCAATACTATCATAGCCTGAGTTACCATCATCTCTCATGTGGATTACTACAATATCCCTGTTTCAACCTTTGGTTCCTCCACACACTCTGCTCTCAACAAAGAAGGCAAAGTAATCCTTTTAAAATTAAAATGCAAATGATATGACATTTGCCTATTTGAAGCCTTCCAATAGCTTCCAGTTCACTCAGAGTAAGAGCCCATGTCCTCACAAAGTCCCACACTACTATACTCCCCAACCCCGCCCCCGGCCAGGTCCACTCACAGTGGCCTCCTTGTCACTCCTTACACATAACAGGCAGGCTCTGCCACCAGATAATGACAGGGCTAACTCTCTTCAAGTCTGTTCAAATTTCATCTCGAAAGGAGTAAGATGATTGTCCTATTTAAAACTGTAACCCGTCCCCCTTCCCACTCTGTATTTTTCCACACCAATTATCAGCTTCTAACATATCATGTTAATTTATTATTATGTTTTAGCATCTGTCCCCCTCCACTACAGTAAGCATCCCAATGGCAGAGATTGTTCTGTTTCATTCACTAGTGCCCTGGGACATCATAGACACTCAGTATTTGTTGAATGAAAAGACCTCTGTCTCCTCTTTTCTTTGACTCTCTACAGATAAAGTATTATCCTAAAAATGGGTATACAAATTTATTTCCAGCATGAACCAAGTGACTGCAACCTGAAAGACCACGGGATTATATAACCAAGAAAGTGGTGACTAGCTAGTTAAAAGGAATTCCACAAAGAAATTGATTGCATTCTAATGCAAGACAATTTGCAAAAAGCAAATGTAGAAGTTTCATGGATCAAATAATAGTCCCAGTACTCAGCACTGAAGTCACTGCATAATGAATGGTAAATATTCTTATTTGAATAAAATCACAAAATGCAACTTGAAAAACAATCCATTACTGCCCCTAAGCCCTTCATGAAGGAGTATTCTGAATGCCAGGAGAAAGGCCTCTTAAATTTCTTAAAGACAAACATATTACATAAAATTACCTATAAAGAAGACTGAAGCCTCAAACACCTATGCATCCTTATCTACCAATACTTAAAGGAGAATTCTGCCTCATATTAAGTTTAACTAAGATTCTAATTTGATCGGCAACAGAAATTTCATTATTCTATGATGGCTTCTAAATTGTTAAAATTTTAAAGTTTAGGCTTCAAAAATAAACTCCTAAAATTCAAGTTAACTCAAACTATATCCAACCCCATTTTAATCAGTCGTAGACTGAACAACACCATTCTTTACTGTTGGCTAAAACATCAAGCCCCCAACTCTCTGTCTCCAGAACTCACTTGATCCTAAAAATTAGATCACTCCAAAATTTACAACTGTTTATCATTCAACACACTATTTAAAGTTACTTTTAATTTCTTAGTTTAAGACACTAAAATAATATCTCTGGGAGCAAAACAAACCAACTTTAACATTTAAAATATTACGTGTACAATTTATACCAAAGAAGAATAGAACCATTCTCTTATAATATGAAAATACTTGGAAGTATATTCTTCAGTTAAGCTAAGGTAAAGGTCCTCTCTTGCCTGATAAATCTGTCTTTTTATCATGAAACTGTGTTCTAGAAAATTTGGTTGCAAAGGTTCCCTTGAGATTTCCTGACAATAAAGCTTTACTGGTATCTCCTGTATTATTCTTACTCTACAGGAATATAACAACAAATTACATTTATTATAATGTGTCTGATGTAGAGTATTAAGAACACTCAGACAGACGTCATAAGGCACAAAAGTGGATGCTCTGATAACTCTAAATCAATGACCTCACTGACTTTATTCTCTAACTTGACAGGTATATAACCAGCTTGACTTTACCTTTTCATCAGGAAACAATAAGATCCATTGTGTCAACATTTTCTCTATAGGTCTGTTTGCAATAAGCATGGCTTACTTATTATTTATAACATTCATTTCTATAAGAGCAACACAAATTTAGGATTTTCATCATGTAACAAAAATTTATGCAAAGCACAAACTTTGCATGATCATGACTACAGCTCCAATGCCTGGCACGTTTAGGCACTTAAGAAATTTTTGTTTAGTGAATGAGTAGTGCTTACAAACAAAACCCCACTGCTTCTGTTAGAGTTTTTAGCATTTGGTAAAAATCTGCTGAAATTAAATTATAAATGCAATATAATTTGTGAATTTATTATAAATTTCATGCTTATAATCAGAAAACAAATCTTATTCCAAATTAAATGTTTTGATAAGTAACAAAATCTAAACAATGCCAGTAACTATAACAAAAATACTTGGAAAGTAGAACCCTTTTTTAAGAATTAAGAAAACAGGGAGTTGGGGCTGGCCCCGTGGCCGAGTGGTTAAGTTCACGCGCTCCGCTGCAGGCAGCCCAGTGTTTCGTTGGTTCGAATCCTGGGCGCGGACATGGCATTGCTCATCAAACCACGCTGAGGCAGCGTCCCACATGCCACAACTAGAAAGACCCACAACGAAGAATATACAACTATGTACCGGGGGTCTTTGGGGAGAAAAAAAAGGAAAAAATAAAATCTTTAATTAAAAAAAAAGAAAACAAGGAGTGATTAGCTAATTCTCAGAGAACCTAGTTTAAAAGTTCCTAATGCTACCAAAATTTAGCAAAGCGAAATAATTTTTTAAATGATTTTTTGTAAAAATGTCTTTGTTAGTTATCAGTCCTGTTTATTGCTCTAGTTCTCTCCTTAGTAAAAAAAAAAAAAAAAAAAAGTTACAGAGATTCAATTACAGCCTTTTAGTTTTGAGGCAGTTGAGGCTAAGGTCAATACAGGGTTATCCCATTGAGTTTCTATTGATGTTCAAGGACAATCCCAAAGTGGCTCTACTTACTTAGTTAACAAGTTGGGAGGCATAGTCTAAACTGAAAAAAGCATAACTCTGCTCAGGATTTCATTCATAACTTATTTTTCAAATGTAAAGCTACACAAATTAACTTCTCATTCTATTAAAATAATCTACTAAACTATAACAATGTTTCCATTCACACTGTTTATACTGAGTATAAGAGGCATCAATTGGCTGTCCAAATGCTGGAACAAGTCAGAAAGGATGGTTTAGGGAAGAAATACAACAGAAAAAATTGTCAGTAATCTGATGATGAAATCCTTACCTTATCATACTGGCATACAACAACATTTTCTGTATCAAAGAGTTCCTGTCCTTCTTCATCACTAACATCATCTTCACTATTGAGGGGCTCCTACAAATAAAAAAGGAGATTTTATTTATACTTCACATATTATTGCCTGTGTTAAGATTTAGCTAGTGTTACTGAAATTCCAGAAAGAAAATAAATACAACAGTGAAAATAGTTAAGCCACATAACTTGTAAGTCTGAAAAGATATTTAGCTTTATTTCTCTCATTCTTTCAGAATAGCACAAGAAGACAATTCTCTCCAATAACTGCTTAAGATGCCTAGAAGTAGACCTAGGAAAATATGAAGGTTTAAAGAGATAATGGCACTATGTACCACCACCAGCAGCAGTGTAAAGGGAAAAATAATGGTGAAACTGGAGGAGGAAAAATGGCTATAAAAGAGGCAAGCAGTCTGGCTTATCTTTACATTAAGGAAAGGACTCTGAATACCAATTAGCATGTCTACCGAGGTGATGGTGACTGTGGAGGCTTAGAACATAATTAACTAAGTCATTCATAGTAAGAGGATGGGGGGTGTGCAAATTTCAATACTAAAGTCTCAGTCCTAAAGAGAATTAAAGGCCAAGATCTAACTAGAGCATAAAATGGTCAACTATGTTAAACTTGACCTCAGTTGTGGCAATAAATCAGATTCCTAATTAATGAAGAAAGAGAAGATAGGACAAAATAAAAGTGGAATGGAAAATAATCAGGATGATATTAGGCCTATATCTACTCACACACAAGTATGTATATATATTCTTTAAGTTAAAATAGATATCACCAATGTAAATGTAAAAAAACCCAAAAAACAAAACTTAACTGAGGTAAAATTCACATAAAATTCACCATTTTCAAGTGTACAATTCAGTCACACTTAGTACATTTATAATGTGTGCAACCATCAACCACTAATTAATTCCAGAACAATTTCGTACCTTTACCATTAAGCAGTCACTCCCCATTTCTGCCTCTCTCCAGCCTCTGGCAACCACTAATCTGCTGTCTCTATAGATTTACCTATTCCAGATATCTCATATAAATGGAATCATACAATATACACATAGAATATGTGGTCTGGCTTCTTTAACCTAGCATAATGTCTGAGCTTCATCCATGTTGTAGTATATACCAATACTTAGTTCCTTTTCGTGGCTAAATAATAGTCCATCATATGGATATATCATATTTCATTTGTCCCTCCATCACTTGATGGACATCTGGGTTTTGTGTAGAGGGCTGTTATGAACATTCATGTACCAGCTTTTGTTTGAACACCTATTTTCAATTCTCTTACACATATACATGGGGGTGGGACTGCAGGGTCATATAGTAATTCTATGGTCAACTTTTTGAGGAACCATCAAACCATTTTGCACAGCAGCTACACCATTCTACATTCCCACCAGCAATGCACAAGAGTTACAATTTCTCTGTATCTTCACTGACATGTTATTTTCTCTTTATTTCTTCTTTGATCATAGCCATCCTAGTAGATGTGAAGTAGTCTATCTTTGTGGTTTTGATTTGCATTTCTCCAATGAATAATGATGTTGAGCATCTTTTCACGTGCTTGTTGGCTATCTGCATATCTTCTTTGGAGAAACGTCTATTTAAGTCCTTTGCCCATTTTTGAATAGAGTTGTTTGTTTTTTGTCACTGAGTTTTGAGAGTTCTCTATATAGTCTGAATATTAATCCTTTATTAGATATATTATCTGTAAATATTTTCTCCTTATTTTGCAGGTTGTCTTTTTACTTGATATTTTCCTTTGATGCACCAAAGTTTTAATCTATTAAATCCACTTTATTTTTTCTTTGATTGCTTGTGCTTTTGGTGTTATATCTAGAAACAACTGCCAAATCCAATGTTGTGGAGCTTTTGCCCTGTGTTTTCTTCTAAGAGTTTTATGTCTTACATTTAGGTCTTTGATGCATTTTGAATTGATTTTTGTATATGGTGTGAGGTATATTCACAGAAGAATTAAGTATAATCTAAAAAAAAAACAGCCCAAGGTAGAGAAAACACTCCCCCAAATCCATTTTATAAGGTTACCATAACCTGAAAACCTGGTAAGAAGAGTGTGAGAACAGAAAATCACAGATGGTATCACTCATGAATATACATCCAAAAGCCCTGAGCAAAGTGAATTCAGCAATTCATAAAAAGGGTAATACATAATGATCAAGTTGTGCTATTGCAGGAATACAAAATTGGTTTACAAACAGAAAACCAATTAATACAACTCACCATAAATAAGAGATTAAGGATTTAAAGAAATCACATAATCATCTAATAGTTGCAGAAAAAGTATTTAATAAAATTCAATACTTGTTTATAGTTTAAAAAACAAAACAAAGCTTAGTTAATCTGAAGAGAACTTTCCTTAACCTGATAAAGGGTATCCATAAAAAGACCACAGTAAACATTATATTTAATAGCGAAACACAGAAAAAGGATTCCTTTTAAGATTAAAGACAAAGATGAGAGTGTCTGCTATCACTATTTATAGTCCATGTTGTTCTGGAGGGCTTAGCCAACAAGGCAAGAAAAATTTTTTTCATATTTTACTTGTCTACAAAGAAAATATGAAAGAATCAAAGAGGCTAAACCTCATCAGTAATCAAGGAAATGCAAATTAAAATCAAAATGAAATACCATTTTCTACCTACCGAGCTGGCAAAAATTAAGAAAGCTGACAATATCAAGTATTGGTGAAGACACGGAGACATCTGCACAATTATACACTGAATGGAATGTAACTAGTAAAACAATTTGGCATTTTTTGTAAAGTTAAAGCTGTGCATACCTTGGGATCCAGCAATTCAATGTTTAGGTATTGAAATTAGAGAAACTCTTGCATATGTGTCTGCAGAAGACACACACAAGAATATTTTATAACTGTCTGTAACAGTAAACAAGCAGAAACACCCCTGATGCCCATCACATTAGAAATATGGATAAACAAATTATGGTATGTTCAATGGTGAAAAAAATTATAGGGATATGGCAACAACTTAGATGAGTCTCAGAAATACCGTCTTCAGGAAAAAAAACTTGAAGAATACATAATTATTCCATTTATGTTATAAATGGGCATGCAAAACTAAATAATATGCTTTAGGAATATAAATACAAATGGTAAAACATAAAGGCAAGTTAATGATAAACACAAAATTCATGAGCATAGTTACTCTGATGGCAGAAGAGGATGGGATCGGGGACAGGCACCCAGGGGACTTTAATGAAGTAATGGGATTTTTTTTCTTTTAACTTACGTCGACACTGGGGTGTTTATATCTTAAAATAATTTTTATTCATTTATATCTATTCAATATTTAATAAAAATAATATTTAAAAAAACATTACTTAGGTAATTTAAAAGAACTTTGTACCAAGATAAACAAAAAGTTACATGTCAGGGTACAGAAGGCAATTAAGAATGAAAATTGTAGTAAGACAAATATTATCTTGAATTCAAGTAACTAAGCTGGAAAACGAAGATATACTTATATACTTCTATAAATATATAACTAAAGATGAATAAGAAAGGACAGTTTGTTAAACTGAAGATAGACACTAAGAGTAAATAAGGTTATCTAGGGAACTGGTATGGAATATGGACCAAAAGGAGGTTTTGAATGAATCACATTTACCTTTTTTCTTAAGTTTCTTCTCCTCCCAAATGTTACTGTACCTTTTTAATTACTGATGCAAAAGATTAAACACATCTATCTGTTCTCCCAATGTCTTATGTTTAAGCCACATCATGAATGCATAGGCCAAAGAAATAGTATTACTTTCACTGTCTCCATTACCTTTATAAATACAACTTAATTTGGTATAAATTCATTTTTTATTACTAGCTATATGAAACATTTTATGAAGATAAATACAACCAGAACAATCTAAAAGTCTTAAGTTACAACAATGTCTAAATTTATACTTAAAATCCTATGTTGTATAGCACCCTAACAACCTCTGAAAAAATGCAACATAATTCATCAGTTTGGTACCAAGGAAAAGAAATGATTGAGTAGCTTCTCATTTCAAGTCTTTTACCAGAAACTTACTTCTTCTACCTGCCCATCTTCAGCTCCATCTTTCTCTTTGTCTTCCTCCTCATCATCATCATAGTCTTCTTCTTCATCTTCATCTTCTTCAGATGATGTATCCCCAGTTCCATCAACTTGTAACACCAATGGAGCTTGCTGTTGAGCAGGCTGGGCCTGTGGCTGCTGTTGGCCAGTTGCAGTTATCTGTGCTTGCGCTGGTGTAGGAGCCGCCACCGTTGTGGGTATAACTTGAGTCTTATTTCCTGTAAATAAGATTTGCTGAGGCTGGATGATGACACCTGTCTGTGGTGAAATTCCTCCCGGAAGTGGGGCCAGTACCTAAGACAAAAGAAAAGCACTTATTAGGAACTAGTTAGAGGATCAAGTAGCTCAGTTGCATTACTTTGGTACACAGAAATAGGTCCAAATGCTGAAGAATCACCAAAAATGGCCATATCTCAAACAGAGTTAAAATTACCAAAGCACAAAAGGAATGATTATTGAGTATACTGATCCACTAAATTTCCACTTTACCACTCAAATTTCTGAAGGAAAAAAGACTTTATGAAGATAACTGCTTCACTTATTGAGCACTTTCTATGTACATGCCAGATTCCAGACCAAGAGTTACATGTTACGGGTCGGCCCTGTGGCACAGCGGTTAAGTGCACATGTTCCACTTCGGTGGCCAGGGGTTCGCCAGTTCGGATCCCAGGTGCAGACATGGCACTGCTTGGCAAAAGCCATGCCGTGGTAGGCGTCCCACATAGAAAGTAGAGGAAGATGGGCATGGATGTTAGCTCAGAGCCAGTCTTCCTCAGCAAAAAGAGGAGGATTGGCAGCAGTTAGCTCAGGGCTAATCTTCCTCAAAAAAAAAAAAAAAAAGAGTTATATGTGAGTAGTTTATTTCTTGAAACATGGAAAAGTTTAGTAACTTGCACAGCTTTGAACTTAGGCTTTCTGGTTCTACTCTTATTCTTATGCTATACTGCCTGCTTATGAAAGCCACTGTATTGAAAATCTGAATTCCTGGGTTCTAGTTTTGTTCAAGATGACAGATACAGATGTAGCAGAGGCAAGTCATTTAACCTCTCTTGGCTTTAGTCACTTCACTGTTAGACTATGATCAATGGTTCTCAATCTTGGCTGCAAGTTACAACCACCTGGTGGCTTAAACATACCTAGGCCCCTCTCCTAATATTCTGACTTAATTGGTGTGAGATGAAATCTATTCTCGTTATTTAAAGCTCCCAGATGATTCTAATCATGCAACCACAGCTGAGAACCACCAGATCAGATGATTTCTAAAGTTCCAGTTTCTGCATTCTAGGATTCTGAAGTAAACCACAAGTCGAAAAGGACATATTAACAAATATTAATTATATCTGCTATAGTGAACATATTTATAATTATAGTTATTAACAAATAAAAAGCAGAGAATGCTTTGTGATAAATAAGCACTGAATGGCAATTACTGCCATTAGGTTCAAGAAATGCGAAAATAATAAGATGGTATTTCCTTTAAGAGGTTTACAGATTAACAGGGCAATAGACAAAGCAATAACAACTCAAAAAGACAGAAAATGTAAAGAAGTATGATATCATATGAGAACACAGGAGAGAGCAATAAATTCAGCTTGGGGGACAAGGCATGGTCAGGGAAGTCTTCCTAGGAGGTAATACTTGAGTTTCTGTTGTACTTTGGTAGATTAGCCAAGCCTTTTCTGTTTGGTTTGTTTGGCGGGAGTGCTGAAAGTTGCTAGAAGGAAGGCCAAAGGCAGCATTCTAAATAGAAAAATAACATCAAGCAAAACCTAGAAGTAACAGCAGGACAAAATCCAGAAAGCTGTAAGCAGGCTAGATTAAGGCTCCTCCTCCAATCTTACCACTACATTCGTACTATTAAATTGACATTACGTGTTTATATGTCTTTCTCTTTTTAAAGTACCTAAGTTCCTCAAGAAAATAACCATTTCTCTTTCATTTTTGTCCTCACAGTACAACAGGTTAACACTTGGTACTCAAGTAGGTGCAAATATTTGTTAACTTTGATCTAAACAACAGCTGAGGCAGATAACAACTGGAAGCATGGCATGAAATAAACCTGGAGAGATGAAAAAAAACAAGATCCCAAAATAGACCTTATAAACCATGCTGAGGAGTTTAGACTTTTCCCAATAGACAATGGGAAGTCATTAAAAGATTTTAATGACTTTTCGGGGCTGGTCCCGTGGCCGAGTGGTTAAGTTTGCGCGCTCCGCTGCAGGCGGCCCAGTGTTTCGTTGGTTCGAGTCCTGGGCGCGGACATGGCACTGCTCATCAAACCACGCTGAGGCGGCATCCCACATGCCACAACTAAAAGGACCCACAACGAAGAATATACAACTATGTACTGGGGGGCTTTGGGGAAGAAAAGGGAAAAAATAAAATCTAAAAAAAAAGATTATAAGATTTTTAGAACAATGACTATAGAGTGGCAGTCAGGAGGACACAAGACTAGAGGCAGGGAAATAGATGAAGAGGATAGAACAGTTTTTAAGCAAAAAATCATGAGCATGAACTAAGGAAGTGATGAGAGTCTGAGAAAAGAAAACATATGAAACGTATGTCTCAAACATATGAAAGGACTGCAAATATGTTAAAAGTGCAGTCTGAAAAAAAAGGAACTATTAAGAACTGGGAGGACTTCATGGTACGTTGGATACTGAAGGCAAGAGAAAGGGAGAATTCCACACACCCTCTTCTAGAAAATACATAAACATCATGAAACTAGACTCACACCTGCCTTGTTCACTCCTGAATTTCCAGTCCCTTGCAAAGACCCTGATATGTAGTCACACAGTAAATGCTTGTTGAATGAATGCTAAATAACTAGCTTAGGAGACTGGATGGAGAGTGGTACAACCAGCGAACCACAGAAAAACACATTCAGGGGGATGATGAAGGATGAGTAGGGATAACAACAACTTAGTCTTAAACATATTGAATGTAAATTAAGCTGCGAGGGATACACGAGGCATTCAGAATGACAGGGTGTGTTGTACTGGAGAAGAGTCTAAGAATTTATATAGATAAAGCCATGGGAAAAGGGAAGGGAACCACTCAGAGAATTGATATAGAAGAATAAAAAAGAACCCCATGGTGATCACAACTCACGATTCTTTTACCTGCTGGATAACAGGAGCTTGTACTCCACCAGGCTGCATTTGTGGTATAACCTGCTGTTGCAGAACCACTGACTGCTGAGGCTGAAAGATATACTGGGCACCATTGGCTGCTCTGACCACTTGAAGAAGCTGGCCTAAAGCAAAATGTATGTAATCCAAGTTACCATTTTAGCAGCAACCATGTGAAAATAAATGAATTCACAGTGAACATCAACCACCAAAGGCCCTAGAAATTATCAAATAAGAAGTCTAACAATTTTATTAAGGGCCGTCATCCATACATAGTAAAGTATAATCCTTACCTTCTCTGACTTCCTTCCACGTTCAAATACATTGCCTAAAATGTTTTATTTTCCATATTTATCATCTTTATAAAGCTGTTTTCTAATCACGTTTTAACAAGAGATTATGAAAGTTGATTAAATTATCATTGTTAACATGTTAGGAGTCATAAGAGAACAATAAGTAAAATCAAGTGTTTCAGGGACTGTTCGTTTTTAAAGCTTTAAAGAAATGAAAGTATAGTAGTTCACTAACATCTTGACCGAAAGCTAACATTTTGAACCAAAGCACCACAGTACTTAGCTTCAAAAGTGCTTAAAAACAACAAAAGTTTGCTGAACCAATCATCATTGCCACATAACACTAACTGTACGACTGGCTTATACACACAGAACTGAATTCCTCTAACATGTTGTTTTAAATGAATCTTGAATTAATTAAAAAGCAAATAATTATAGGGGCAAGCCTAGTTGCACAGTGGTTATGTTTGTGTGCTCCGCTTCGGCGGCCCAGGGTTCACAGGTTCAGATCCCAGGCGTGGACCTATGCACTGCTCATCAGGCCATGCTGTGGCAGCATCCCACGTACAAAAATAGAGGAAGACTACTGCAGATGTCAGCTCAGTGACAATCTTCCTCAAGCAAAAAAGAGGAAGACTGGCAACAGATGTTAGCTCAGGGCCAGTCTTCCTCACTAAAAAAGGAATAAAAGTACACAATTATATCTTATTAAAATATGTAGCAAGATAAGCCCCAAGTTTGTTCTTCACAAATTTAGAAATTAACAAAACAAGTAATTGTATAATTAAGATAACAGAGAAAATACTTAAAATCCATGTAAATAAATTCTTCAAAAATTAATATGCTGGGGCCAGCCCAGTGGCACAGTGGTTGTGTGCACATTCCACGTCAGCGGCCCGGGGTTCGCCAGTTTGGACCCCGGGTGCCGACATGGCATTGCTTGGCACGCCATGCTGTGGTAGGTGTCCCACATATAAAGCAGAGGAAGATGGGCATGGATGTTAGCTCAGGGCCAGTCTTCCTCAGCGAAAGGAGGAGGATTGGTGGCAGTTAGCTCAGGGATAATCTTCCTCAAAAAAAACAAAAACAAAACAAACAAACAAAAAAATTAATATGCCAAAAATCACGAGCAAATTTTGTCAGTCTACACAGAGATACTATGTAAAATAGAAAGCAATAAATTTGCTCTTAAGATACTATAGAACTTACTTTAATATCACAAATTAATTCAAATTAGTCCAGTTTAACTTATTTGGCAGGTTAAATGTATTTAGCAAAAAACTAAGTAAATAAGCATTTCTATATAATCATACTTCATTCAATAATAGGATTCTCATTCACAGATCAAAAGCTCAAGTGCAATTCTCCTCTACGCATCCTCAACGACTACATTTTAATGTGCTATAGTCCTCAATCTTATTTTTAATAACCTAAGCCAAATGATAAAGGAAATATTAACATTTTCTATTTTTCAATGAAGACAAAACAAATGCTATATGGTACAATTTTCTAAGTTATATAAATAGTGGTTCTATTATTCCTGATTACCGGAATTTGTTAATATCTGTTGAACAGGAGTCACACCTGCAGGGAGTGCCAAGGTAGCAGCAGTAGCAGCAGCACTCTGAAAAACAAAGAAAAAAATCAAAACCACATACGTGCATAACAGAACTTCAGTTTATCTCTGGCATATCTTAACAGTATTTGAAGTTTATCATTTAGTATATAGTAAAATGAAAAGCTCTAACAGTAAGACTAACTCTCATTTTATAAAATGGTACAATTAAGATCATCTAGCCTACATGTCCTACCTAATTATTTCAAGCAATTAGAATAATATAACTGGGTTTTTTCATCTGGGAGAATGTGCTCTAAGGAAATCTCAGCTACATTAACAATGCTGTACAATATATGAAATATCCAGTCCATTATTTCCTTTTCTACTCTGTTTCCTTACTCCCAATTCCTTGTTGTCAATTAATATACTTGAGGCAAAAGTTTAAGTATCTTCATTTAGAAATCTTAATATTTTAAATTTATACTAGAATCAAAAGGTCTCTACAGAAAACCTTTTATCAGAAGACTATACTTGGAGTACTGCTGGCAATTCTAAGATGCCATAAGGTGACAATATTGGCATTATATCTAGGTGAAACATATATTAATCATAGTTTTATTAATACAAAAAAATTTCAACAAACTTTAATTTCTACATTTTAAAATGGAGTTAGTATCTGAAATTTAAGTTACAAAAATATACATGAGATTATCCTCTGAATTTCTTTAAGTCCAGAATAAATTCTTGATTTACTGTTTCTGAAGACTTCTTTCCTCAAAAAAAATTATACCATATTCTTACTGTTTTTTTATCCTGTGCTTGAAGTATTTCCATGTACCTAACTGTAACTATACATAGGTAGTTTTTCCCCTCCTCCCTCTTCGATGTTTTTAAGGTACCAAGCCTTCATATACTCAATCTAACCTATACATTTTTAGAAGCACCTCTATTTGAATAAGCATCAAGAGATAAATATAACTAAGTTTTGCAGATCTTAATGCCAGAGAAGTCAATGAAACTTGGAAAATTATACTCAAGTGGGTTAAGGAAATACAAGTACTATCCAGTCTAGGCTCTAGGTACAGCTTTCCAAGAAAAGATGTTTTGTTGTTGCCACTTGACAGGCCTAAGTAATTTCTGTATCTTAAGCCTGAAATTCCCACTATGTCCTCAGAATCCAGCTATAGCCCCCTAGGTTCTCTTTATTTTAAATTGGTAGTAGGGTACTTAAGTACTCAATATAAAATAAATCTTGTCTGTATAGGCAAATGAAAGGTACGCTCAGTTTAGGGAACATATTGGCAGCTACTTACTGTATTATTTAGGAATATTAAGTGCCTATAATTCATATTTTATAAAGATTAATAGATCTCCCTCCTGGCAAACTAACATAGCAGTTTATATAAATATAGCATACAAGACATAAAAACCACCTGCACAGCTCTGCATATTCAAGTTGCTATCAATAAATACGTGTTGAGTGATGTACCACACACAACCCATCTTTTATTACTGACTACTGAAAATTTCTTCTTGTATTCTATGAAATATCCTTAATATGAATAATGCATTACAGCAATCATAAAGAAAACCTGCAAAACTGGTTTGATATAAGGTCCCGTTTTATAAGTGCCCTGAAATAGCCTCCCACCTAACATATTATCAGTATCCCACCTTCTTACGGAATTACATAATTTTTCAACATGTTCATTTCCAAAGCATACATAGCTACTAAAAAGATCAAAACTGTTTTTAATGGTTGTCTTTGAATCAGCAATAAGAAGGCAAGCAAACAAAAACCCAAAAAACTTTTATTTGTAAAGAGTCGACATTGATGGTATGTTTCAGAACATGTATAAATACATGGAGCAAACGCTGAGTGAAAACATCAAGTAAAATGCTAAAATACAAATAAATACTAGTACATTTTACTGATTGAAGTTTCTGACCTATGAACTGTTTAAATATACATGCTCCTTACAATCAAGAAGATGTAACAAATAAGTAAAAGATGGGCCATTCATTTTGCGCCAGTCTCTTCAAACACATTTTTAACTCAAAATTCTCTCCCAAAACACTTCGAAACTAGATGGCCCTACTCCAAGTTATTCTACCAAACTTTCTGTTTTAAAATGACACAAGTTATTCCCTAGGAAACAGTCTCAAAAGTACCAACTGCAATATGGATTCTACAGTGAGACTTTATATTTTTAAGGGTGGAACCTAAAAAGAAATTTGGGGCATTAGACTTGAAATGGAATTTTTTTGAATAACAACAGTCCTTGTGAGGGGCCGGCCCAGTGATGTAGCAGTTAAGTACCTACTCTCTGCTTAGGTGGCCTGGGGCTTCCCAGTTTGGATCCCGGGTGCAGACCTACGCACAGCTTATCAAGCCATGCTGTGGCAGGTGTCCCACATATAAAATAGAGGGAGATGGACACAGATGTTAGCTCAGGGCCAATCTTCCTCAAAAAAACAAAAATACAAAAATCTGCCTGAGAAATGATAAGCATGGAATTTTGTGATTTTCACACAAAAGAAGCAATTCCAGTAACTTCAACTCTAAGTACAAACAGAGATCCTTGATACTTTGTGAATTTAAAAATTGCAAATTCTACTATCATGTAGAAATTTGCAATTTTATCAAGTTACAAATTTGTAACGCTGGTATATATAAACAAGACATTTGTCTAGTAGGTCAGCCCTGCTTCCTATCTGGCTTATAAATCACAAATGAGCTTTGAGGTTCATTACTCATCACTCACCAAACAGAAGTGATTTTTTAAAATACTGCTTTTCATTAAGAAAAAATCTAAATCTGAAAAGGAAATCATTGTTAGCACTAGGCTAAGCGATCTTTTTAAAAATAATGATTCTTTCCTTTAAATCAAAGATTTGGCTGAATTTAAGAATGGTCAGAGCTGAGACACCACTAACAGTCTACATATTTTAAACAGAACAAAGAAAAGCCATTCTAATCAGACTTCAGTGTTTTATAAAAAAGAAAACCTTTAAGGAAATAGGTAAAGATCTTCTAAGGACCTGAAGGAGTTCTTTCAATTTTACAGTTATACTATACTATTTTGATGGGAAACATCATATGCCCTAAGTGAAATTTGAAAATTTAAGGACTTAGGAAGTTCAGTGGACTTAGAAATATCAAGTCTAATATAGAATAAATTCAACTGGTTAAAATGCATTTTAAAGTAGCATTTTACTATTGTAATAAAATTTACTAGGCTATGCTATGGTTACATCAGAGCAAAAGTTTTTAAATGTTTGATCCTCAAAATAGTTATCTTCAACTATCCAAACAGCTCATTTTTTTATTGTTAAAAAGTTCTAGGGGTCAGCCCAGTGGCACAGCGGTTAAGTTCACACGTTCCGCTTCTTGGCAGCCCGGGGTTCACCGGTTCGGATCCCAGGTGCCGACATGGCACCACTTGGCAAAAGCCATGCTGTGGTAGGCGTCCCATATATAAAAGTAGAGGAAGATGGGCATGGATGTTAGCTCAGGGCCAGTCTTCCTTAGCAAAAAGAGGAGGATTGGCAGTAGTTAGCGCAGGATTAATCTTCCTCAAAATAAATAAATAAATAAACTTCTAATTCTTAGCATTCCTGACTGCTTGTAATTAACAAATCTTCCGAAACAGAACTATATTTGGCCTAACATATTTGGTAGGTCCTCTAAACCTGTTTTCCAAAAATACCAAGTGGTGAAATAGCTCGCACAAAGCATCATTCTTTTGGTATTTTCAAAATAAAACTGCATAATTTTATATAAGTATCAAGCTAAACTTTAGACCCGCTGCTAAATCCAATATTTAGGAAACCAAATAAAACAGGCACTTGCTCAAGTCTTGAATAAACTTCAAGTTGTTACCATACAACATATCTGGGCACAATCATAATTTCGGTTAGAATAAGTAGAGCCAAAGTGCCACGTTCTGAGCCTCACCATGTTTGATGCATTCATGTGTTGTATCAGCTTCGAATCAGGAACAATAACTTGAGGTGCTGCAGCTATAAAAAAACACAAGCACACATACAAACAAGGAACCATAAGGCTATTTCACAATCATAAGGAAGTTATACAATGTGGAAAACTTTTTTCATACTTTCCACATTTTCTGCATTCAACCATTTGATGTCTCAGAAAGTTATAAATTTCTATGGTAAATAACAGTTATAATATACCCACCCTATACAGGAAAACATCAATTAAAAAAAGAGATTTGAGTAACAATAACTAAGCAGACAAGGGAACTTAGGAACATAAAGTAGTGAGATGCATAACACCTAAAAACATATACATTTCTGCACATTCTTACACTGGCAATTTTCAAATGTAATTTAGTCTTGTCTTGCTAACTCAGCATTAATTGTTTTACTGATATAACGCTACTGCTGGAATGAGTTATTAGCCCATTAAAAGTGAGCTAAACAAGTTATAACTAGTTTTTTTTTAAGCTACGTATCCCTTTTCTCTCAAGTGACAACTGCCAGAATCTTAAGTTACTTCCATCAACTTTTAAAAAGATACAAATCAGAAATAATGGCAATGCTACTTAAGTGTAAAAGGAACTAAGTGTTTGATCCCGCAAGTTTCAGAGAATAAACAGATAATTCCATTATCCTAATATTCTCTGAGTGAAGAAAATCAAATTTTAATTTATGATGACCTAAAACCCTAGTGCCAGGCCTGAAGGCAATAGGAGGAACAGTCATCAAAATAGACCAAAAGGATAAAATTATTTGATGCAAGGTATAGAATAAAACCAAATATTAAAAGTCTTATTTGATACAAACAGTAAAATAACCCGAATAGACATTTCTACTGTGCATCACTATCAATTTTAAGTCTTACATATACTTTCAGATGAGGCAAATGGGTCAACAGTTACCTTCAAATAACTTTTCATTTCCCTTCATTCTCCTCTCCAATAACAAGACTTACAAAACTCAAATGCCTAGGAATTCTGTATAACTGAATAAAAATGTTTGTCATGACAGAATAAACTACAAGTAATGGATCAAGCATCTTAGCCTTTTCAGGACCCAGATCTTCCTCAGCTGTGAAATGTTCTAAGAGCTACTTCATACAGCCTTTGTAAGACCTCAATCAAACCAAATTAAAAAATGACTTGCATAGGTACAAAGCACTATGGTCACAGTATATAAACACTTATTTTTCTTACCTTTAAGTAATATAAATTAACATATGTTATATATCTACTCTTCACTTAAATCTAATTCAGTCAATTTAATAAATTACCAGGGAACTGAAACTTCAGATTGCCAAAGCATAATTATAAAAATCCTCTAGCGTTTAAGATATATTTATAAAAACTAAATTCAAATATGTCTTTGAAGGAACAAATCAGTTTCATAAAGAAATGAGATAATTTTACTATATGAAATACTGAAACCCTTAGTAAATAGACCTTTATAGACCTGACTTATTTTAGGAAATCCACCATTATGCTGCCTTCTCAAAAGAAATTAATACACTTATTTTAATACACATATTAATAAATTAATACAATTATATTAATAAACTTATCTGACTATCAGCTCAGGCTTTCAATTAGTGACTTGTTTATCACTAATATACAAATAGGATCCACATTTTATACAAATTTATATATAAACACACACACACCTACTCCCCTCAGCCAATAGAAAAGAGAAACCCAGAGTATCTCTCCTCTTTGAAAATGACAAATTTCATTTCCAAGTTGTAAGTAGGAAAACATATCCAGTCTCACCTTGTTGTGATGCAGGAATAAGGACCTGCTGGGTCTGTGCTTGCTGAGGCACTGTCTGCTGTGGTTGAGCTTGCTGATGGTGGTGGTGGTGGTGATGCTGCTGCTGCTGGGGTTGATGCTGCTGTTGAACTTGCAATAAAAGCTGCTGCTCTTCTGAATGAAATCCATCTACTGCCCTAGATTGCATTAGTTTATTCTCCCATAACTAAGGCAAAGAACATTAAGGACTTCTAAGTGACAGGACAGATAACTCTATATGACAGGACATATAGACAAAACATATTTTGCTTACCAGTCTGTTTATAAAATTCTTCCATTTTCAAAACTGATACAACCACAAAAATCAACCAATCTCTAATTCTTACCCAAGTGTATGCAATAATGAAAACTAATTTTAAATTATCAAACTTCATTTTTGCTACCTTAGAGTAATGAAGAATTTCCTTCTTTTTCTATTTTCAACAAACTTTCTACAGTAATTCCTTAGTTACCAGGCAGAGTTTCATACAAGAAATTTTTTGGTAATCAAAGATTATCCTATTTAATATCAAATCCATTATTAACTATTTTTATGGAAATCTTTCCCTAATACAATATTTTCTAACTCTTAAACAACATAAAAAACATAAATTCATCTTTTCCTGATTTGAACACTGAGAACATTATAAAGGCAATCCTCAAGGTGGAAAAGCTCAATTCTCCATCTGTCTATCCCATCCAAGGAGAAAGAAACCGCAAGGTTAATGCTTTTACAGGTATTCTCAACCCTCCATACTTCTTGAAATTCCCCTCCCTCTTACATTATGACAAGGATTGACAACCCTTCTCTGCTTAGCCACTTCTATTTTCTCGTCTCACCCTAAGACAGCTTCTGTGATTGGGGGGGGGGGGGGGAGCGGGGGGGAGAAGTGGGCAAAAGGAAGAAGGAAAGGAAATATTTACAACTCTTCCATCCTCCTTCCTAACACATTTTCTCTCTACTGTTTAATCTAGAGAGCTTGAACCTTATAGGAAATTGCCCAAGAAAGTAACAAACCGTTCCTTAAAAAAACAAGTGAAATTTAATTCAGTCATTTTGTATACAAGGACCTACATTTACTTTGTTTTTTCCTCTAGGATATACTCTTGGGATGCTGCCTAACTCACTTGAGGTTTCTATCAGATCCTTCAAGAAGCTGCTCACAGGGATTTTTATAATCTCCTGACACTTCCAACTGTTCCAGAAATTCTAGATTTGTACTGTATCTACATCATACTAATAACAATTCCAGCACATCTCTAATGGCTTACTGAAAAAGTAAACTAAAGGTCAATTTCCCACAGCAGCCATTCCTCTAGCAGACTCAGTATTTAGACCTGTCTGAAGACTATTCTTACAGAGACAGTAACAATATCCATCTCATGGGTTGTTCTGAAGACTAAATAAGATATCCATGTAAAACATTTACCAGAGTCTAACATAAAGTCAGTGATCAATAAACGTTATTATTATGGTGGTGGTATTAATTGTGTAAGAGAGCCTTACACCAGAAGTCGGGAAGCCAGTTACTCCTGGTTTGGCCACTAATCAGCTTTGTGGACAAATCATTTATCTTTCTTGGGCATTCTCCTCATCTAAAGAGGGAAAAAGGTGACTTACATTACTTCTAAACTCAATTCCAGCTAATAAATCTAAGTCTCTGCAAATCCCAGACTAAAAACAGCTAGGGTTCTTCCTAAGGTAACAAAGGACTACTTTTTGAGACCCCAAGTGATGTCTGGTTTATCTCTGTAAAGTGGGCACCTAGCATAGCACACAGTACAAAATAAGCACTTACGTGTTGAATAAAACACATTCGGACTAACGTATTATATAGAAAGGCTCCCAAAACAGTCTGCTATCACCCAAACTTTCTATACTTCTCTGCTCCAAAACAAAGCAAAACCCAGCTTCTTGTGAGCCAAAAATCAAGAAAAAAAGTACAATTAATTAATGCTTTAAGATACAGTCTTTCAAACTATAATTTCCTAAATTTAACGCTTTAGTTTTACTACCTCCAATTGGTCTACCCACTGCAATCTGACCCATCACTTCAACAAAGCTTCCCTGGTAATGGCAAATATTAATGAGTATATATTATGTGCTGCTAAGTGCTGGGTACCACTATTCACCTAGCCTCCCAAGTCAATGACCTACGAGTCAGAACCCACCCCAACACTCCATCATTATTGTCAATTTCCCTTCAGAAGCATTGCACCAATCTATTCCTACTATTATGGCCCTGGTTCAAGTCTTTTCCTCCTGCTAGTACTACTACAAAGTATAATGACTGAGCTCACTGAGCTCCCTGCATCAAGTCATATACTCCACAGATAATTATTGAGTATCTCCTATATGCTAGACATTGTTAGAGACATTGAGAACAGACAGTGAACAAATCTGACAAAATTCCTTGTGCTCACAGAGCCTACATTCTAGTGGAAACTTGTCTTTCCAACCTATTCTCTATAAATCAGTGGTCCTCAAAACGCAGTCCCAGGGCCAATATCAGCACTATCCGGGAACTTGTTAGACATACTAATTCTCAGGCCCCACCCCAGATCTACTGAATCAGCAACTCTGGGGGTGGAGCCAGGAATCTATTTGAATAATGTGTCCAGGTTATTCTGAAGCACGCTAAAGCCAGAATTGTTGCTTTAAAGTCTAAACCAATGCTTTTCAAACTGCAGACTGCAACCCATTAGTGGGTTGTTAAAAGGCAATTTGGATTTCTTTGTAAATGCAATCGAATTAAAAAGAAAATGTCAGACTGTATCCATATCAAGTCAGACTCTCTGGAGCAGAACTCCAAAAATCTGCATTTTAACTAGTACCCCAAGGAATCTTTCTCACTCTAAAGACCGAGCTCCTTAACACAGTATATGTTACCTCTCCAACTTTAACTATAACTTGCAATCCATTTTCTAAAGGTGACAAACTACTTGCAGATCTCTGAATAGAGCAAAGATATCTCATATCTGAACCTCAGTAAACTACTCCTTATGACTAGCAGTCTTCCCTTAGGATTCCCAAAACAATGCAAATGTCAAAGTCACACAGCCTCAGATAAATCACTCACTGCCTCTATATCTTAAGAGATATTTCTATCATTATACTTTTCACACTAAGTCTACTCTCTCTACTGAAGTATGAACTCCTTCAGGGCAGACATAATGTCTTATTCAGGAGCTAACAAAATGACTAAGAACTTACCAGACAGTTAATATTGATTTCAAAGAAGAGAAGGAAAAACTGTTGTTTTCTAGCATAGTGTCTCTCTATAAGAATGCTACGAACATTCTAGGCAGGATAATTCTTTACATCACAGGGTGGCACCACAGAAGTGTATAAGATGCAACATTCCTAGCTCTAGCTTACTAACTGTTAAAGGTGCCCACTAGTCATTATGACAGGTAAACACAGCCCACACGTTTCCAACTGCTTTTGGGGGTGAGAGGAGAGGACGGAAAGGGGGTATTGGAGCAGTGGTCCATTGAGAATCCATATTTACTAAGTACCAAAGACTATTCTAGGTAATATAAAAAGTACAAAAATAGTACACATATTTAGCATTAAGCTTATAATATCAAATAATGTAAAGTTCGAATTAGTTGAGTGTTTTCTGTTTTTCTCCAATTTCATTTTTTGCATACTTTTATTTATCAAAATATTTTATTTTTTAAATATCAACTGTTTAAAATGGACAATGTAATACTGTTTTGGCAACAGTCATCATATTACTACTACTGAAGACAACCAAGGATACTGAATTGCTATTTACTTAGAAAATAGGAAGAACTCTTTTCCGTCCACATTTTTATAGTACTCTTTATTTCCCCGACACAGTAGCTATTATTTCTGGCAGTTCTACTTCAGCAATCTTTGCCAGGTTTCTGAAATTAAACATGGAGAAAATTCATTTTCTTTTCCCCAAATGATTCAGATGTGCATCCGAACATCACGTTTACTAGACTAATAATGAAGTCGTACTGTGCACTTCATAAGTACTTTAAATGTACAGGCTCATTTTTCACAAAAATCCTATAAGACAGACATTATCATCTCCTTTTTACAGAAAAAGAACCCGAGGAACAAGAAGTTAGGTAACTTATCCAATATCACTAACTAATAGCAGGCAAGACCAGGACACGATCCAGGCAGTCTGACTCCAATGCTCCCAGTCAGGGCTAGAACCTGAGAGTGAAGAGTGAATGTCCTTTAAATTTTGCACCCTAGGCACCTTGCCTGCCTCACCCTAATCCTAGCTCTGGTCCAAATTTCTAATCTCTAAACTGTACTGCTGCTATCAGAGTAGTTCTAGTCAAAATTCTGGTATCTTCTTTTTTACAGGTAAGTATTACATACATATCATCTGGAGACAAAAGGCTTAGGTTCAAAATCTCTACCACCTGCTAAATGAACTCGTCAAAGCATATTCCTCCTGAGTCTGTTTTTGGATCTATAAAATGTGATCAGATCTACTGCTTCCCGGCAGTATACTGGGCTAGAAAATCTAAATGATTCTCCTACTTTCACAGAACATCTAGCTCCTGGATAAAACATGAGACGACTGCATTTCTGGGCTCCTTAGAAACGATATTGGGGAACAGAACTTCCCCAAAGGGCAAATGAAGTAGAATAATAGATTACTGTTCAACTTATGGTCCAAGTATTTATATGTAACTAGAGTATACTTAGAACGGTGGTTCTCAATGAGGGGGACGGGGTGGTTTTGCCCCCAGGGACATTTGACAACGTCTGTAGACATTTTTGGTTGTCAGAACCGAGGGGTGCTACTGGCATCTAGTGGGCAGAAGCCAGTTATGCTGCTAACATCCTAAAATGAATAGGACAGCCCTCTAAAACAAATAATTAACAGGTCTAAAGTGTCAGTAGCACTAAGTTTGAGAAAGCTGATCAAGAGGCAGATAAAGTGAGTTTCAGATTTGTCTCCAAAGGAGAAAATTCTCCTCACTTTGTTTTATTGAGAAGAGAGGCCATGTTTTATATCTCCCATAGTACTTGCTGTTTGGATATCAGTAGGTCTGACAGCAGAGAAATCAGGATGATTTTATCATTCACTTTGAAGAGGATTTCTACACTGGCATGCCCTAGTCACCCACCAATCCAAAAGACAATTTACATTCAAATATAGATTTAATGAAAAGCAAGACTATGTTTTATGTGTCTTTCTCAACCTCCTATAGTTCATACACTAAAATAGGCCAATAGTGTTTCAAGAGATAAGCTCAAGAATTGGGCTGAATTTTTTTTAATCATCTCCCTTCCTGCATTGTCTGGTTAAACTTCAAATTACATGCGCTCTCATTAGTCATCTTAATTCATAATCTAATTTACTACTGTATTCTTCACAGTCATATGGAAGCTTTTGATAAAAGTTTGAGAAGTGGCCAAAAAAGAGAAAGGAAGGGGCAAGAGCTAATGACAAAGTCCTTTATAAACCATAAAATATGAAGTTAATGTTAGTTTTTATTAGCAAGAATGTCTAAACCTGCGGTATCCAATACAGTAGTCACTAACCACACATGGTGATTTAAATTGAAATTAATTGTATTTTAAATAAAAAGTCAGTTCTGCAGTTCCACTAACCACATTTCAAATGCTTAACAGCCACATGTGGCTAGTGGCTACCATACTGGAGAACACAGATACAGAACATTTTCATCACCACAGAAAGCTCTAGTGGATAGTGCTGGCTTGCTGTCAAACTTAAAACCAGGGCACATTCTGAAAATTCTAATGAGATTCTGAAGAAATTTAGTGCAGAGAATTAAAATAACGTAAACTCATTTCAGTCTAACAGTTTTATTTTTAAATCCAGTTACAACCCAAAATAGAAGAGTATGCTCCATTTAAAAAACAATGAAAATATTAAACTACTTTGTTCAGTTAGACTCTAGAGCCACATTTGTTATTAACCACTTTATTTAAATATTTACTTAATGCCAATCACATATGCCAGGCATCGTGGTAGAGGCTGGAGATTCAAAGCTGAATAAGTCTCAATTTCTGTCATTAAAAACTGTTCAGGGAGCAAAATGGCGGAGTGAGCTGACCCGGGACTCTCTCCCCTCCAAAGTACAACAAAGGACTGAAAAAAAAACAAACAAAAACAAAACCTGAATTTCAGCTAATGAAGCTAATGCCAGGACTCAAAGACCTACAGTATCAAAAGACAGAAGACGGAGCCCCTACTTACTGCCCGCCTCGGAGGAGCTGGAACGGAGTAAGAGAAAACATCGCTCCATCCCCTAGAAACTGGGATCGCGCGTGGGTCCGGGAAGGAGCGGGGGAGGGGCCGCGCGACCAAGGGATCATCTAGGACTCCCGCCGCCGGTACAGTGGAAACCCACTGAGGGGGCAAAGCTTCTGTGCATGGGGACCCCATAAACGCAGGGCCCTGGGAGACCAGAGAACAGAACTGATCGAATCCAGATCAGCGCGGAAGAGAAACCACCCCTTGCCCCAGCAAAACGCACTGGGTGCCGACATCTTGCCCGAAGGCAGAGAGCTCAGAACACGTGGCTCTCGACCCCCATCTAGTGGCGACAGGCAGTAACTGCAACCGAATTCTACCACCATGCGAAAAAACCGCTCCTCTACCATGCAGCAATTTATAAAAGCTCCAGACCAGAAGGAAAACAATAAAAACATAGAATTAAGTCCTGAGGACTTGGAATTAGGTAAACTAAATGAAAATGAGTTCAGAGTAGCTATAATCAAAAAACTCAATGAGGTAGAGAGAAAGAGAAACAAGCCGAGTTCTGGAGTTACTTCACAAAAGAGATTGAAATTAAAAAGAAGAATCAAACAGAATAACTAGAGATGAAAAACACAATGGACCAGATAAAACAGAATACGGATTCCCTGAATGCCTGGGTAAACTCCATAGAAGAGCAAATTAGCATAATCCAAGATAGACAGGCGGAATGGCTCCAGACAGAGGAAGAAAGAGAACTAAGGATTAAAAGGAATGAGGAAAATATTAGAGAGATAGCAGATTCAATGAGGAGAAAGAATTTAAGGATCACAGGAATTCCTGAGAACGTAGAAAAGGAAAATGGAGCAGAAAGTGTACTTAATGAAATTATAGAAGAGAACTTCCCAAATCTAGGGATTGAGGGAGAAATGTGTGTAGAGGAAGCTTTCAGATCTCCTAGATTTGTCAATGTAAAAAGACCTACTGCAAGGCATATAGTAGTAAAAATGGCAAAAAGGAATGACAAAGAAAGAATACTCGGGGCTGCACGACAAAAAAGAATTACCTACAAAGGAGCCCCTATCAGACTTTCAGCGGATTTCTCTGCAGAAACCTTACAAGCTAGGAGAGAATGGAGTGACATATTCAAAGCTTTAAAAGATAAAAATCTTCAGCCAAGAATACTCTATCCAGCAAGAGTATCCTTCAGATATGAGGGAGATATTAAATCTTTTCCAGACAAACAAAAGTTAAGGGAATTTGTAACCAAAAGTCCTCCACTACAAGAAATCCTCAAGAAGGCTCTCATACCTGTAAAAAGAAAAAAGGGAGAAAGGGGTCACAAACCACAGAGTAGGGAGACAGATAAATAGAACCAGAATAGGATAGCAAATATTCAACTATAGCATTAGGATAAAGGTAAGGACCAAAGCAAAGACGATCTTACCACTCTAACTACAAACACATAACACAAGTTGGAACAAGAAATGAAAATAATAATTTAGGAGGGGAAGAGCAAAGGGACTAAATTAGTCTAGGCCAAGTAAGTAAGAGACCACCAGAGAATAGACTATATTATACATGAGATTCTAAATACAAACTTCAGGGTAGACACTAAACTAAACAACAGAACAGAGACACAAAACATAAATAAGCAAAAATCTAAGAAACCTAGCATAAGAAATTGAAGTATCAAATACGTAGGATAAAGCACACAGGAAGAGAAAAGCAGGAAAGCCAGATAATGAGCAACAGATTGACAGCTTTAAGTCCACATGCATCAATAATCTCTCTGAACGTAAATGGATTGAACTCTCCAATAAAAAGACACAGAGTGGCAAAATGGATTAAAGAACAAGATCCAACAATTTGTTGCCTCCAGGAAACACACCTCAGCCGCAAGGACAAACACAGGCTCAGAGTGAAGGGGTGGAGGACAATACTTCAAGGTAATAGCAAGGAAAAAAAAAGCAGGTGTTGCAATTCTTATATCAAAGTGGATTTCAAAATAAGACAGGTAAAGAGAGACACACAGGGACAATATATAATGATCAAAGGGACACTTCATCAAGAAGAAATAACGCTTATAAATATCTATGCACCCAACATAGGAGCACCAAGGTTCATAAAGCAACTATTAACAGACCTAAAGGAACATGTTAAAAACAACACAACAATAGTAGGGGACCTCAACACCCCATTCACATTAATGGACAGATCATCCAGACAGAAAATCAACAAAGAAATAGTGGAGCTAAACGAAAAACTAAAACAATTGGACTTAATAGACATATATGATCACTTCACCCTAAAAGAGCTGAATACACATTCTTCTCAAGTGCACATGGAACATTCTCAAAGATAGACCATATGTTGGGAAACAAGGAAAGCCTCTACAAATTTTAAAAAATTGAAATAATAACAACCATCTTCTCTGATCATAATGCTATAGGGCTAGAAATTAATTACAAAAAAAAAAGCTGAGAAAGGCACAAAGATGTGGAGACTAAACAATACACTACTGAACAAGCAATGGATCATTGAAGAAATTAAAGAAGAAATCAAAAAATACCTGGAAACTGAAACTGATAACATGCCATACCAACTCATATGGGATACAGCAAAAGCTGTATTAAGAGGAAAATTCATCGCAATATAGGCACATCTTAACAAACAAGAAAAATCCCAAATAAGCAATCTTAAACTACACCTAACTGAACTAGAGAAAGAAGAACAAATAAAGCCCAAAGTCAGCAGGAGAGAAATAATAAAAATCAGAGCAGAAATAAATACTACTGAAACGAAAAAGGCAGTAGAAAGGATCAATGAAACAAAGAGCTGGTTGTTTGAGAAGATAAATAAAACTGACAAACCCCTAGCCAGACTTACAAGGAAAAAAAGGGAGAGAGCTCAAATAAACAAAATCAGAAATGAAAGAGGAGAAATAACACCAGACTCCACAGAAATACAACAGATTATAAGAGAATACTACGAAAAACTCTATGCTAACAGAATGGATAACCTAGAGGAAATGGATAAATTCTTGGACTCCTACAATCTCCCAAAGCTCACCCAAGAAGCAGCAGACAATTTGAACAGACCAATCACAAGGAAAGAGATTGAAACAGCAATCAAAACCATCCCAAACAATAAAACCCCAGGACCAGATGGCTCCCCTGGGAAATTCTAGCAAACTTTCAGAGAGGATTTAATACCTATCCTTTTCAAGCTATTCCAAAAAATTAGGGAGGATGGAACACTTCCTAACACATTCTATGAGGCCAACATCACGCTGATACCAAAGCCAGACAAGGACGCCACAAAAAAAGAGAACTACAGGCCAATATCACTGATGAACATAGATGCAAAAATTCTAAACAAAATTTTGGCCACCAGAATTCAGCAATTCATCAAAAAGATCATACATCATGATCAAGTGGGATTCATACCAGGGACACAGGGATGGTTCAACATCCGCAAATCAATCAACGTGATACACCACATCAACAAACTGAGGAATAAAAACCACGTGATCATCTCAATAGATGCACAGAAAGCATTTGACAAGATCCAACAGCCATTTATGATAAAAACTCTGAACAAAATGGGCATAGAAGGGAACTACCTCAAGATAATAAAGGCCATATATGACAAGCCCACAGCCAAGATCATACTCAATGGGCAAAAACTGAGTGCCATCCCCCTGAAAACAGGAATGAGACAAGGATGCCCTCTATCACCACTCTTATTTAACATAGTACTGGAGGTCCTGGCCAGAGCAATCAGGCAAGATAAAGGAATAAAGGGAATCCAAATAGGGAGGGAAGAAGTGAAACTCTCGCTGTTTGCAAACGACATGATCTTATACGTAGAAAACCCCAAAGAATCCATTGGAAAACTTTTAGAAGTAATCAACAACTACAGCAAAATTGCAGGGTATAAAATCAATTTGCATAAATCAGTAGCATTTCTATATTCTAACAACGAGCTAACAGAAAAAGAACTCAAGAACACAATACCATTCAAAATCGCAACAAAAAGAATAAAATACCTCGGGGTAAATTTAACTAAGGAAGTGAAGGACCTATATAATGAAAATTACAAGGCCTTTCTGAGAGAACTGGATGATGACGTAAGGAGATGGAAAGACATTCCATGTACGTGGATTGGAAGAATAAACATAGTTAAAATGTCCGTTCTACCTAAAGCAATCTACAGATTCAACGCTATCCCAATCAGAATCCCAATGACATTCTTTACAGAATTAGAACAAAGAATCCTAAAATTTATATGGGGCAACAAAAGACCCCGAATTTCTAAAGCAATCCTAAGAAAAAAGAACAAAATGGGAGGCATCACAATCCCTGACTTCAAAACTGACTACAAAGCTACAGTAATCAAAACAGCATGGTACTGGTACAAAAACAGGTGCACAGATCAATGGAACAGAATGGAAAGCCCAGAAATAAAACCACACATCTATGGAAAGCTTATCTTTGACAAAGGAGCTGAGAGCATACAATGGAGAAAACAAAGTCTTTTCAACAAATGGTGCTGGGAAAACTGGAAAGCCACATGTAAAAGAATGAAAATTAATCATTCTTTTTCACCATTCACCAAAATAAACTCAAAATGGATCAAAGACCTAAAGGTGAGACCTGAAACCATAAGGCTTCTAGAAGAAAACGTAGGCAGTACACTCTTTGACATCAGTATTAAAAGGACCTTTTCGGACACCATGTCTTCTCAGAGAAGGGAAACAATAGAAAGAATAAACAAATGGGACTTCATCAGACTAAAGAGCTTCTTCAAGGCAAATGAAAACAGGATTGAAACAAAAAAACAACCCACTAACTGGGAAAAAATATTTGCAAGTCATATATCTGACAAATGCTTAATATCCATAATATATAAAGAACTCTCACAACTCAACAAAAAATCAAACAACCTGATCCAAAAATGGGCTGGAGACGTGAACAGACATTTCTCCAAAGAAGACATACGGATGGTCAATAGGCACATGAAAAAATGCTCATCATCGCTGATCATCAGGGAAATGCAAATCAAAACTACACTAAGATATCACCTTACACCCATTAGAATGACAAAAATATCTAAATCTAATAGTAACAAATGTTGGAGAGGTTGTGGAGAGAATGGAACGCTCATACACTGCTGGTGGGAATGCAAACTAGTGCAGCCACTATGGAAAACAGTATGGAGATTCCTCAAAAAATTAAAAATAGAACTACCATATGATCCAGCCATTCCACTACTGGGTATCTATCCAAAGAGCTTGAAGTCAGCAATTCCAACAGTCCTATGCACCCCAATGTTCATTGCAGCATTATTTACAGTAGCCAAGACATGGAAGCAACCTAAGTGCCCATCAACAGATGAATGGATAAAGAAGTTGTGGTATATATATACAATGGAATAGTACTCAGCTGCAAAACAGAACAAAATTATCCCATTTGCAACAACATGGATGGACCTTGAGGGAATTATGTTAAGTGAAATAAGCCAGTTAGAGAAGGATAATCTGTGTATGACTCCACTCAAATGAGGAATTTAAAAATGTGGACAAAGAGAACAGATTAGTGGCTACCAGGGGAAAGGTGGGGCGGGGGGTGGGCACAAAGGGTGAAATGGTTCACCTACAACACGAATGACAAACATTAATGTACAACTGAAATCACACAAGATTGTAACCTATCATTAACTTAATAAAAAAAATTTTTTTTTAATTCAAAAAAATAAAATACATTAATATGAAAAAAACTGTTCAACAAAAAATTGGTGTATAACCTCTAAAACATACATGTAATTTATATGTTCTATTACATACATTATACTAATACATATATTCAAAAAGTCAAATGTACAAAAAACGCAGGTGGAGATATCTGGTCTCAAAGACAGCTCACCTGTCTTTAGAGAGAACACCTTGATTCTACTGGGACCAGTAGGAAAAATCAATGTCCCAGACTTTGTGAAAAACAAGAGTAGATGATAAACAACCTGGATTGACTACTAGTTTGACCTAAGGTAAATTAAAATCTGGAACAGATTTTCTATACCTAAAAATGTGGTATGTTCCACATAAGGTCACAGAACTATAAGGACAACCATTACATTATAAAAGTGTAACATACATTGTAAAATATTCACTCCATTTAACACTAAGGAATCAAAATAAGTTTATTCTCTTTTTACTTATCTCCCAGAGATACTTTATGGTATTTGAACAGATTATATTGCTGTTCATCCAACTCATTTCTCAGAGCTGGCATTCTTCCACTTGTATTTTCAGATATCTACTCTTTACTTTTAGTAATCATTATATTTCTCTCAAGGTAAATAAATATTTCCTCATTTCACTTAAACCTATGTATTTTTCCTTCCTCATACAGGCAAATTCTTACTGAAAACTCTACAGAAGTGGCCCACAGATGCCTAAACACTAAGATATATTTTATCACCACAATAAAGGTGAGATTTGCTTTATTTAAAATAATAAGTTGCTAAGTTGCAGTCTCCCACCTCTGTTGAATGGATAAATAAGATCACAACAAATGTTGCCTAGCATTTGTTAACTATGATTACTTATTGGTACTTAGCTCTAAAGGAGCTAAAAACCCAATTTCTAAGGCAGCAGTTCTAAAACTTTTTGGTCTCAGGACTCTTTCTCACTTTCAAAAATTACTGAGGGCTGGGGCTGGCCTGGGTGAGTAGTGGTTAAGTTTGTGCACTCTACTTCAGTGGCCCAGTGTTCGTTGGTTGGGATCCTGGGCACAGACCTACATGCTGCTCATCAAGCCATGCTGTGGTGGCATCCCACAAAGAAGAAGTAGAAGGACTTACAACTAGGATATACAACCAGGTACTGGGGCTTTGGGGAGGAAGGAAAAAAAAAGAGGAAGATTGGCAACAGATGTTAGCTCAAGGCCAATCTTCCTAAAAAAAACATTAGTAAGGACCTCAAAGACCTTTTTTAAAATTATAACTAAGACTTTTTAAAAATGTTTACTAATTCATTAAAAAATAACAACATATCCATTACACGTTAACATAAATATTCTTAATGAAAATATCCATATTTTCCAAATAAAATTTAGTGAGAAATGGCTTAAAAGAAAATAGCTGAATTCTCACATCTGCTTTTGCATTCACTTGGTTGTTATGGTTGAAGTATATGAAGAGCTGGGAGCTGAGTAGTTAGGAAGGGAAAAAGCATTTTAGGTAACGGTTTCTTAAGTTAGCTGCAATGTAGAATATGAAACCACACACCAATGAACTTTTCATATTCTTAGATTAAAATCCATTAACTTATCTTTCATTTTGAAGGAATTTTGCCATATCATGCACTGGTCATTTGGAACATATGAGTTCAGTGAATTATGCAGATATTCCAAATGCTAATATACTTCATATAATATCAAACAATTGCATGTCTTAATATCAACCCTGATTGCATCTTGACCCTTAAATCAACATCTTTTCAATATTAAGGGCATCAAAATACGAAGCATGCATACAGCACTTCTGCTGCATATGACAGTTATCTCAAGGAAAAGCACTTCTGCATTTAAGTTGCAAGTTTAACTGGTCAGTTTTTTCACAAAACACAACTTTTACTGGAAATATGACACAAACTATGATTATTCAGACTTGGGCATTTGGCCAACCTCATGGACCTCCTGAAAGAGGCTGTAGGGAAACCCCAGGAGTCCAAGGACCATACTTTTAGAACCACTGTTCTGAACGATAAGGCAAAAATACTCCATGATTTTATGAGTCATTACAACACAAATGTTAAATAAAAATATCTAAATATTTCTGCTTAAATCCACAGAAATCCAAGAGACAGAAAACCAGCTCTCAACGTAAAATATGTTTATAAACTCAACCTCTGGCTCACATAAAGAACTGGATTCAAGAACATGAAATTCTTTCAAGCACTTATTCAATCTCCACAACGTAAATACATTTTAGAATACAGATACATTAAGACCATAAAAAAGAAAAAAGAAAAAAAAGTACAGATATGTCAAGTAACTGACCATAAATGTAAAATGTTAACTGTCCATTGACAATAGCTAATGCTATTGCCAGGCACTGTGCTAACTACTTTCCATGGTTATTACACTTAATCCTCAAAACAAACCTATAAGCTAAGTACTAATTCCCATCTCACATATAAGGACACTGAAATATTAAGTAGTTTGTCTAAGGTCAAAGGAAGAGTGGATGGTAGACTTGGGCTTTAAAACCAGCACCCTTCACTTAACTATATTGCTTCCTGCAGAACTGTCAAATGTTCAAACTACGGAAAAATTACAGATTAGTCTCTGGCTGAAGAAAATGTTAAAAAAAAAAAAAGTATGACTATTAAAAAAAAGGCAAACTCACAGTTTTTAGTTCCATCAGAACTTGTTCATCGACTCCATCATCCAAAAAGATGTCTCTCACATCATTAATAACATCTTCAATCACAGATCTGTATAATTTAGGCTTTAAAGGAAAAATAAGACTGTTGAAGATGATCGTTTCTCACCTATTAAAAAACATGTTTTCACAAATTCCTAACATATTAAATGTAACAGTCATTTTCCCAACTATAGAAAACTTATTTTAGAAGATATAACTTTAAAAATATGGCCATCCTAATAAACATTTGCCTTAGTTAAAAGGGATTACTGGATGACTGCGTATTTTAATAGAAGTTTTAAGACTATTTAATGCAATTCATATGCAGAGGGTCCTTACACACACAAGGTCCATACAATTTCCAGTTATAATTTCCTTTGTTGTAATGTGATCCAGTAACAGCTTTATGGGTTGCTATGTCTAGTTCCTATTACTCCTTGCTTGGTTTGACCCCTGTTCTATCTCATAACCTCATCACTAAGTCTTAGACTTTAGAGAATCTTACGTCCTGCAGTCATTTGTCTGGTAGGAATCTGCAACCTAATGAGTACTCAAATCTAAAAATTATCTAATTTCTGTTTTCATTACCCAGGCTGTACATTTAATCTATACCACAAAGCTGTTCATATACCCATAATAACAGGTCTCAGAGTCCCAAAGGAACGAGGCGCACTGATCTCTTTCCCAGGATTTCTTTCCTTCTACTACTACTGCCCAGATGATGCTATAGAACAGAATCATGAACACCCTCAACGTTTCTTTTTTAAATTATTATTATTACTATTATTATTGGTATTGCTTCTAGAAGGTTGCCAGAAGAATAAAATGAGAATACATATCAAAACACCTTCAAAAGTATAAAGTATTTTTTAAAAACCTTTCAAAAGGTGGGAGACAGAACAATTTGCCCAACCCACATCCTATTTTTAATACATTAGACAAAACACAGTTTGCATGTTAGAATGATTAGAGCTGCCTCATTATAAATCCTATCCATTATCACAGAGTTAAGGTTAATAGCCTTTTCCTTTTAATGCTTTGTCATTATTTGCGTTTTAGCTTGCTTAAGGTAAAAGTTACAGGTTACCCAATAAAACTAAGGATTTGCTCTCACTGGCAAACTTCAAACGAAATAAATGTTTCAATAGCATCTCTATCACCAAAACTGTTATCACAAGGGAACCCACTAAGAAAATGTGTCCTTGCCTAGTCAAAAATATAAATAATGACCTCCTCCATAAAACTTACCTCAACCATTAAAAACTATTTGTTCTTTTTTCTATTACAACCAGAAAAATAACTCATGTATCTGGGTTCTCGCCTTTGCTGTTCCACTCACTAACTTGTCTTATTTTGCCAAATCTGCTTCTGTGAACTTTAAATTATTCATGCGTAAAATGTGCATCTCTACACCGTCTCCTTATTTTAACATTCTGATTCTATATATAAGGAAAGTATATCTGCCTAAGGGTATCACCTTATCTATGGCAATTTAACTACTGAATTACAAAAATACATTTATAAAGTGTTGTTTTTAAAACCAATGTTTCCTCAAGGGATTACAAAGAGGCACTGTAATTTTTAATTGGTGGTATAAAACTTAAATTGATGATATAAATTATTTTTGCAGCAAACTAGGTGTCTTCATCACCCCTAAAAATCTTCTGCTTGGAGATCTAGACATTTGCAGGTACAAATGTGCTTTCTTCTGGCACTCCCTAATTAATGAATCAACCTTGCTTTAAGATTCTGTTTTTGTGCCATAATTAACCCAAAACTTAATGACTTAATGGATTCATAAGCACTAGAGTTGAAAGAAGGGAAATGTTTATTCTTCATGAACTATACATATAAAGAATAATTTAACAGAACTGTTCATAAGTTGAAAAGTGCTCAAAATCCTGATGTTTTTAAAAGTAAGTGGGTACACAGGCACTATTTGAAATACGCAATTTCCAAATTATTATTTAAACTGCTAAACTTTCCTTGAGCCAAAGTTTTTGCCTTTTACGAAATAGAAAGTAATTTAAGAGGTTTGTCCTGCTTTTCAAAAAACACACATTCAAACTCAAAAACTGGTAAATTAAGAGGCCATTAGTGGCATTATCTAATGATTCATTAGAAGGTTCCCTTCAAAATGTTAGTCCCCGAAGCGATACTGGAAAACACACTGGATTAATTTCTATATTGGATATCATACTAATATCCAACGCAATAAAAATCTCGTCTACCTAGAATTCCAATTTTTTAAAACCCAGTTTGCACTATAAGCCTCCTCACTCTCATCACTCACATTTCCCCTATCCAGAAATGTACTGTGGACAGAGGTCCTACGTTGAAGCCCGAGGCACTCATCTATTTCTTTGAAAAGCTTCGTGTCTCTGATATTTATTATGGGAAAACATAATGAAATATTAAGAGCTATATTTCTAACACATCTCCTAAACACTTGATGAACACAGTACTACCAAAGTCAAGTCCTCTGCAGCTAACAGTTAACGTAGAAACCATTTTTTTCATTCCCGACAACGCACGCATCTTCTAATACAAGAACGACTGGACATCTGAGCTAAAATTCTCTTTAAAAACAAAAAGAACAGGAAAATTAAAAAAGACAGCAGTTCTCTTTTCCCCTAGCAAAGACGGCAAGTCCCAGCTGCGGCACCAAAACAAAAACTTGGGGCTCTGAAGGCAGCCCCCTTGGGCGCGAACATGACAGCGTAAGGAAAGGACCCAGAAATAAATTGAGCTCTGCACGCGCCTGCCTCTCGCCTCGGGAGCACGCACCTCCCAGCCCCGCTCTCAGCAGCTCTCACTATTTAAAGCCGGATCTGGTGTTTAAATGGAGAGGCGGTGACGTAGGCCTGAAAAGCACCTTCCCATCCTGGCAGAGTCTATATTAGAGAGCGGCAATGGCTCTATATAAACAGGGCAGCCAAAGGGAGGAGGACCACAAGGCTCAGGGACTGAAAAGCTGGGTACGCGGCCGCAGCCATGATGGATCGACCCGAGTCGCCAACGGTACGGAGTCGGGCGGCCGCGGGCTGGTCTGCGGCATGCGGGACCGGGCAAAAAGGTGTTTTAGGGTCAAAATAAAAAATACGAGAGTGGGGTGGACTAGTGAGCACATTGCGTTGGTGACTGAAAAGGTTATTTATGTGACTGCTTTTTGCAAACCTACGTGATCGCAAGTAACCAAAAAGGGACGAACGGGGACAAGTAGGCAAATTTCAAGGCGAAAGCGGGGGCACTTTGACCACTGTAGGCTTTTTTTTGTTTGTTTTGGTGCTTTTGCTAGTCGCAGGTACGATGGGGGTTTTGCTTCCCCTTCGCCATTTTACCGATTCGGAAGGAACCGAGATAAGTGCTTTTCAACCTTCGTCCTTTTTAAAAAAAAACATAAAATGGCCCCAGTGAAGGCTCCCTAAGCACAACCGCCAGAAACACCCCCAAGGACCCCCTGAAGTAGCCATTAACCTTCCAAGTGGGTCACGGGGGGTCTTGGGGATTCACCCAATTCCCCCGACGCGGTTTTTGTCGGGAGGCGGCTCGGGGAGCCCTTCTCGAGCCGGCGCGGCCGGGCCCACCTCGGGGGGCGGCGGCGGCTCCCCTCCCGCCCTCCCGCCCGGCGGCCGGGGTCTGGGGCCGGGCCGCGCGCTCGCCCCGGCCCAACCGCCTCCGCGGCCCCAGGCCCCGCCGG